>NW_005371949.1:350711-398988 GCF_000412655.1 Myotis brandtii | reverse complement strand
TATATTCTTTAGCAATCCACACATATGTAAAATATAAAGACATAGTTTGAATGATAAACATTAAAGTCAGTGTAATGTTATTTCTGGGGTGGGAATGGAGAAGGAAAATGAATATAATAAGAAAGACTATGCTCAGGGTTTTAAGTCTGTAATGGTTAATTTCTTAACCATTACTCTTTACGCTTCTTTGTATGTCTGAATATTTTATAATAAAATTTTGAACAAGAACATGAAGATTTATGAATCTTTATAACAGAAAGTGGTGTGACATTTTCTTGAAGGAAATACATACTTAGTCTGAAAGGATTTAGAGGATAGAGATAAAGTAAATCCTATTTGCCTTTTAGTTTAAGTGTATAGTTTAACACATGGGAAAGGAATCAAAGCATATGTGGAATGAAATAAGTTTTACTTGATTGGGAGATTTTGAGCCTTAGTGGAGGAGGGGACATGGATGGAGTAGAGGAGGTGAAATAGGAAATCTGAAACCTTCTGGCTGAAATCTAGGAATTGTTATGAATGGTATATATTGGTTATTGGTTGATAATGAGGAAGGTGGACTTTGAGCTTTTATATCGCTGGTGATACCATTGAAAAATCTTCGTATTCTTCAGTCTTCTGATTTTCTGAATATCTGTAGTAGCAAATAGTCTGCTACATTTTGTTGAAGATGACTGTTTTCATTCTCAGACACCTGGCAATCACTGTGATTTGCCAACAACAAATGGAGTCCTTGTAAGTGAGTATGAATGGGAAAGAGAGGGGATGTATATGGGGGTGGGGAGGAGAGAATAGGGAAAGACAGGTGGGAAGTAAAGAAGTTACTGATTATGAAATTGCTAAGAATGATAGTGGGAGGCCATTACCATCTTTATTCTTCTCTCCAATGGTTAGTCAGTCAAATGGACATGAATGAGCTTTGGAGATTACGATTTATTTGGACATTTAACTCAGTTTTTTAAAAAAATCTATTGGCAAAACTTTTGCTCTTTTATTTTTAGTTGATCTTTTCTTTGCAAAGAATAGAGACTCATTCAGATAATTGCAGGGGTTGCGGCATGTATGTGATGTACTTGGGAGTTATTTAAAAATGCAGGGGAAACACGGGAATGGGAAACATTGTAAAGCTGAACAGGAGACCACAGACTCCGAATGGTAGCTGGCCCTTAAATATTCATCTTCCAGTAAAGGATTCAGCTAGCTCTTCTACTTGCTTTCCCTCCTTGTAATTTTATTTTCTCACAATTTGGGTTCTTTTAAACATTTAACTTACTTCATGATATTTCCAGTCTTTCTCTACATCATGATCCTTTAGTTGTTGTTTTTTCTCTAACTACCTCATTTCAAAATTTCAGCTTTCTCAGAGTAAGAATATGACCTTGGCTACTAGCCAGCCTTTGGATTTGCTGCCATTGGATAAGCTGTCTACCCTTGGTCCAGTTACCTACAGCTTGGTGGGATGGAATCAGGTTGTGGACAAGGTCTCCGGCTGACCCCCTCAGCAGGGACTGTGTGGCGTGGATGCCCTCAGTGATCCTGGCAGTTACTGGACCTACTTCCCACCCCAGCTGTGTGCAGTCAGCAGTGTGGTTTCCATCCAGTCAGCTGGCCGCTGAGAACTGACGGGGCTACTACTGTTGATAAGCTATAGGCAGAGAACAGTTATGCTTTGGAATGCTACTAAGTTTAATGGTTGGCTTTCTCTTATTGTTCCTATATTTTGAGTTCTACATTCCTATATTGGCATTTGCTGCTCTTAAATGAAATGAATCCTTGGATACCAAAAGCATAATGAATCCCAAGCAGGAAAGATAGAAGAAACCCATACCTTAATGCAGCAAAATAAACCTGTAGAATGCCAAGTCAATGAAAGATAAGATGCTAAAAGCAGAGAGAAGACATTAAAAGCAGAGAAAAGATAGGTTACTTACCAATGAAGTCCAACCTACATTAGTGGTATAACAAAAAAACTGGAAACATCCTAAGTATTCATTAGCAGAGGATTGATAAATACTTTGTGATATGTTATAACACCAAAAAGCTACCCATACTATCTTGCAGTAAAAAATAATTGATGGGAGCTAGGTATATCAATGTGAATCAATCTCCTAAAGGTGATGTTAGGTGAGGACTATGGTATGAAGATATTTATTTGAAGTTTAAAAATTTGAGAAACTGTACATATGTATGAATTTCTGTTTATATTCTTTAGCAATCCACACATATGTAAAATATAAAGACATAGTTTGAATGATAAACATTAAAGTTAATGTTATTTTATTTTTGGGGTGGGAATGGAGAAGGAAAATGAATATAATGAGAAAGACTATGCTCAGGGTTTTAAGTCTGTAATGGTTAATTTCTTAACCATTACTCTTTACGCTTCTTTGTATGTCTGAATATTTTATAATAAAATTTTGAACAAGAACATGAAGATTTATGAATCTTTATAACAGAAAGTGGTGTGACATTTTCTTGAAGGAAATACATACTTAGTCTGAAAGGATTTAGAGGATAGAGATAAAGTAAATCCTATTTGCCTTTTAGTTTAAGTGTATAGTTTAACACATGGGAAAGGAATCAAAGCATATGTGGAATGAAATAAGTTTTACTTGATTGGGAGATTTTGAGCCTTAGTGGAGGAGGGGACATGGATGGAGTAGAGGAGGTGAAATAGGAAATCTGAAACCTTCTGGCTGAAATCTAGGAATTGTTATGAATGGTATATATTGGTTATTGGTTGATAATGAGGAAGGTGGACTTTGAGCTTTTATATCGCTGGTGATACCATTGAAAAATCTTCGTATTCTTCAATCTTCTGATTTTCTGAATATCTGTAGTAGCAAATAGTCTGCTACATTTTGTTGAAGATGACTGTTTTCATTCTCAGACACCTGGCAATCACTGTGATTTGCCAACAACAAATGGAGTCCTTGTAAGTGAGTATGAATGGGAAAGAGAGGGGATGTATATGGGGGTGGGGAGGAGAGAATAGGGAAAGACAGGTGGGAAGTAAAGAAGTTACTGATTATGAAATTGCTAAGAATGATAGTGGGAGGCCATTACCATCTTTATTCTTCTCTCCAATGGTTAGTCAGTCAAATGGACATGAATGAGCTTTGGAGATTATGATTTATTTGGACATTTAACTCAGTTTTTTAAAAAAATCTATTGGCAAAACTTTTGCTCTTTTATTTTTAGTTGATCTTTTCTTAATTATGATGTGTCTTGGTGTGGTCCTCTTTGGATTCCTTTTGTTTGGGGTTCTCTGCGCTTCTTGGACCTGTAAGTCCATTTCTTTCACCAGGTGGGGGAAGTTTTCTGCCATTATTTCTTCAAATAGGTTTTCAATATCTTGCTGTCTCTCATCTTCTGGCACCCCAATTATTCTGATGTTTGTACGCTTGAAGCTGTCCCAGAGGCTCCTTACACTATCTTCATATTTTCGGATTCTTTTTTCATTTTGCTTTTCCGGTTGGGTGTTTTTTGCTTCTTCGCATTTCAAATCTTTGGCTTGATTCTTGCGCTCCTCTGGTCTGCTATTGGGTGTCTGTATAATATTCTTTATTTCAGTCCGTGTATGCTTAATTTCTAGTTGGTTCTTTATCATAGCATCGAGGGTCTCATTAGTTTTCGTGAGTCTCTCCTCAAGTTTATTGGCAGCTTCTAGCACATTTTTGCAAGCCCTCAAAATTGCGATTTTTAGCTCTATATCCTCCATTTCTGTCATGTTTTTTTGTCTCCGCATTTTTTATGCTTTCTTGGTGCACCCCCTAGTGGTCTTTGTGCGCAGTCTTGTTCTAGTTGAGCCTTGATTGTTGTAGTTAATACTAGAGGGATTTGACCACCAGGCCGACTGGCTGTGAGAATCAGCTGTGTCTGCCGCGGGGAAAACTTCTGTCCTCTGGAGAGGTGCTAATCTAGCCTTTGCCTGAGGCGATCCGGCAAATGGCTCTGCGCAGGGCTTGTGCGGGGCAGGATCAACAGGGTGGGTGGAGGGAGCAGTTATGGCCGCTCTCAGTCCCGTTCCCAGAGGCTCTGCTTCTCAGAACCCCAGCAACCGCTGCAAACCTCGGAGAGAAAGCTGCCCTCACGTTGCCAGACAATCCCGCTTCTCCTGTTTGAGTCTGAGTCCCTAGAGACTCGCCCGGATCTGGAGCTCAGAGTCTGAGACTCCCTCCTGATTGAAAACGACAACTGCGCCCTCAGCCACCAGCCCGCTTTGCGAGCACACCTTCGCACCTTTATATTTTCCACACTGCTCCTCCTCTGAGCCTCGGTATGCTGTTGTCTTTCCTTCTAGTTGAAGAGTCTCTCCTCAGCCAGCCAGCCTTCCTGTGGTTCTGGGTGATGTCCGTTCCGTCTTTTAGTTGTATTTTTGAAGTGGTTGTTTGCGGCAGCAGTCTCCGGTGTTTACCTATATCTTGGCAAAACTTTTGCTCTTTTATTTTTAGTTGATCTTTTCTTTGCAAAGAATAGAGACTCATTCAGATAATTGCAGGGGTTGCGGCATGTATGTGATGTACTTGGGAGTTATTTAAAAATGCAGGGGAAACACGGGAATGGGAAACATTGTAAAGCTGAACAGGAGACCACAGACTCCGAATGGTAGCTGGCCCTTAAATATTCATCTTCCAGTAAAGGATTCAGCTAGCTCTTCTACTTGCTTTCCCTCCTTGTAATTTCATTTTCTCACAATTTGGGTTCTTTTAAACATTTAACTTACTTCATGACATTTCCAGTCTTTCTCTACATCATGATCCTTTAGTTGTTGTTTTTTCTCTAACTACCTCATTTCAAAATTTCAGCTTTCTCAGAGTAAGAATATGACCTTGGCTACTAGCCAGCCTTTGGATTTGCTGCCATTGGATAAGCTGTCTACCCTTGGTCCAGTTACCTACAGCTTGGTGGGATGGAATCAGGTTGTGGACAAGGTCTCCGGCTGACCCCCTCAGCAGGGACTGTGTGGCGTGGATGTCCTCTATGATCCTGGCAGTTACTGGACCTACTTCCCACCCAGCTGTGTGCAGTCAGCAGTGTGGTTTCCATCCAGTCAGCTGGCCGCTGAGAGCTGACGGGGCTACTACTGTTGATAAGCTATAGGCAGAGAACAGTTATGCTTTGGAATGCTACTAAGTTTAATGGTTGGCTTTCTCTTATTGTTCCTATATTTTGAGTTCTACATTCCTATATTGGCATTTGCTGCTCTCTGTTGCCTCTATGGCCTTTCTTCCCCACACCTCAGGACCTATTCATATAAGTACTAACCTTTCTCCAAACTTGTTAAATTATTTAACCTGGCAATTATTCATTATTTTAGCTTAATTAGTTATTAAACAGTTACCATGAAATGCGACCTAAAGAAAAAACCTGTTGGATAAGAGTATTTATTTAACATAAATATTTGCTTTAAATTTTAAAATGCCAGTATATAAATCTAGCGAACTGTTTTTAGAGATATATGTAACATTCATTTTTCATTCTTGTTTTGTTTTTTGTTATCCTCACCAAAAATATTTTTCCATTGATTTTTAGAGAGTGAAAGGGAGTGAGGAGAGGTGGGGAGAAAGAGGAAGAGGATGGAGAGAGAGAGAGAGAGAGAGAGAGAGAGAGAGAGAGGGATATTGAGATTTTAAAATGAGAGTCACATCAATCAGTTGCCTCCTGCACGCACCTTGACTGGGGCTGGGCATCGAACCTGCAACCCAGGTACATGCTCTTGACCAGGAATCGAACCCACCATCCCTTGGTGCCAGATCCGATGCTCTATCTACTGAGCCACACCAGCCAGGGCTGAAACATTCATTTTTAAAAGTAGGCTTAGAGGAAATCTTCATTTGCCTTGGAAAACTCTGAATATAGTTGGTATAGAGTAGAACTATTTAATAGCACCAATTTATATGCCATCGAACTCAAAGTCATGATTTATACATACTGTAAAGTAAACAGAAATGTCCTGACGTCATTTTGTAAGAAGGTTATACATTTTGTAGTGTGATTAACTCTGAAGGCTAGCTGAACCTTGATTTTTCCCCCCCTCTTAATGATATATCAGAGTTTATTCCACTCAAGACATAAAGAGCCGTTCCATTTTTAATGGCCACACAGAATTCCAAGGTACGGACGAATCGCCTGCCCCCACCAGGTGCTGTTCTAAGGTGTGAGGCCCTAGTCCAGGCCTCCCTCCTGCTCGGAGTGATAAAGTCGAAGCCGCCTCCACATGTCATTACTGCACACAGTGGTGCAGGTCACCTGTGTCCTGGCCACACCATCCCCGTGTGGGTTAGCCTGGAGAACACACTCGTAAAGGCAGAGCTGCTGCCTCACGTGGGCCTTGGCCTGCTGATACGTGCTTTCTGGGTTCACTCCATCTTGAAGCCCTCCAGCAGACAGATCACAATGAGGGCGTGTCCCGTATTTATTTCTTCTACCCTCACCCCACCCACCCACCATCCCTCCACTCCCCCCACTTAGCACACATTTATACACCCAGATGTCCGACTTCTCCATCCATCATTGATCCAGCTACATGCCTGTCCATCCACCCACCCGTGCACACATCTTTGTGCCCACTTGCCCATCCATGGCTGCTTCCAACTCTCCCAGCAAGTGCTCTCCCGCACCAGTCCTGTGCCGGTCCTGTGCTAGGGTCACGGGGCATGCAGAGATTAAAATGAATTAAGTTTACAATGTTCAAGAAAATCTTGGTCTAAGTCTGTATTCACTCCAGGTCACCTTCCAGGTGACTATTTGTTGAGCTCCTCCTATCAGTCAGGTGTTTCAGGCACTGGGCACAGATAGACACTGTTACTCTACCCCCTCCCACTTTACAGACGAAGAAACTGAGGCTCAGAGGTTATAGTGCAGTGGTTCTCAACCTTCTTAATGCTGCGACCCTTTAATACAGTTCCTCATGTTGTGGTGACACCCAACCATAAAGTTATTTTTGTTGCTACTTCATAACTGTAATTTTGCTACTGTTATGAATCGTAATGTAAATATCTGATATGCAGGATGTATTTTCATTGTTACAAATTGAACATAATTAAAGCACAGGGATTAATCACAAAAACAATATGTAATTATATATGTGTTTTCTGATGGTCTTAGGCAACCCCTGTGAAAGGGTTGTTCGACCCCCAAAGGGGTCGCGACCCACAGGTTGAGAACCGCTGCCCTTGGAACTTAACTCTTGTTTATATCAGTGAACCTGTAATAAAGTTGGTTTTGTTATACATCGTTTCACTTAAAGTTGCAGAACCTATTGAGAACATTGAGGACTTACTGTGTATCACTCCTATGATTCTTTTTGTTTTACCTTAAAATATATTTTTATTGGTTTCAGAGAAGAAGGGAGAGGGAGAGAAAGAGAAACATCAGTGATGAGAGAGAATCACTGATCGGCTGCCTCCTGCATGCCCCACATTAGGGATCGAACCTGCAACCCGGACATGTACCCTGACCAGGAATCGAACCATTACCTCCTGGTGCATAGATCGACACTCAACCACTGAGCCATGCTGGCTGGGCACTCGTCTGATTCTTTAACATCCATAATATAAAAGCTGACCATTTCCTCAAAAGAGATTCTCTTGGAAATAATACTTTGTAATTTAATTAATGGTGTCTTCAACAGTTAAGTAAATGCAATACAGCGGGATAAATAGAATACTACTAATAAATATTTACAGAGGATCGTCTCTATGCCAGAAACTAGTGGATTCGAGAGTCAACTTTTACCCCTTTTCTCTCCCCATCTTTAGCTGTTTGAAGAGTTGAGCCTCTTCTCAGCTAACGTATCAGTCTCCAGAGACTTACTGTTGCTATCATTATTTACCGGCTGTGCAAAACCAAGCCATTAACAGCTTAAATAAGGCTGTGATGGTAATTGTGACAATGATAGTGTCAGCACCTTTTCTAGTCATCATTACCAATGTTGTCTATTAAGTTGTTTCAGTGTTTTAAAAGTTTGAAATGCTATTCTAGAGGTATCCCAATTAGGCTTATCCGAACAAGTGCGTTGAATGGATCAAATCCTATTATAGTAAAAGCCAAAGGGCTGTCCACATTCATTTGTTATACCGAAACATGGCTGTAATACAGATTGCTTGAAATAATATTCTTATGTGAAGATTAACAGAAATATATGGGTCGAGTATTCTCCATGTTTCAGAAGTTACTTGCACTGTTTCTCCGGTCATTAGAAAACAAAATACACTACTGATCAAGGAGTATTTAAAGCAGGGCATTGTAAATATAAAATAAATTGATATTTCCCCTTTAAATTTTGGTCTCTTTCTATATAATCTTTGGGATTTTTGGTCTTGTTGTTGACATTGAAGTAACATCATCTATTGTTTGTTTTTGAATTTTGCCGCTTTAGAGCAGCACATTAATCCTACTCACTCTCCTTTTTGTGTTCCTATTGTTGCATTTACCACAATTTTATTTTAATTTATTTGTTTATATTTCATGCTCCTTTAGCAGTCTCCAAGGGACATCAGTGCCTGCCTGGGACATTATTAATGCAGTTTTTTTTAAAAATTATTTCCAATGTTTTATATCACAAATGACTGTCCATTATATGCAATATGTTCATTTGGTAAACATTTATTGTGCACCATGTTTGTGCTAGAATAAGTTTCCTAAAGCAGATGTCAGAATTGGCTGCATCAGAATTACCTGGGGGAACTTTCAAACCAGTTTCCATCCCTGATGACCTGACACTGTAGGGTGAGGCCTGGGACCTTAGAGCAATTGTTTAGAGCTCCGTGATAATTCTAATATTCCCTCATGGTTGAGAGATAGAGATATGATGCTTTCCGGAGACTGGTTAGTCTTTTTCTTATCTTTTGTCATTATCTCTGTTTCTATTACTCTTTATCTTTGTTCTCCTTCAGAGGAACAAACTGGAAATAAAGAAAATGGGGAGGTGACATGGCTTATTTTAAAGCTTAAGGAACTTTAACACAGATGATCTAATGTAACTTTTACAGTACATCTGTGTAAATATTATTCCCATGCTTTCCCGAGACCATCAAACTGAAACTCCTTGTTTTTAAATTGTGTTGTGTTAACTGCATATGTGTTCTATTGTAAGAACAAAGAAGAAAATGCAAATAAGTTGAATGCTTCCTAAAAAAGGTTTATATGAAATAAATTGTTTATATTTTTGACGTTTGATTTTTTTCCACCTGCCATGGTATTAGTGCCTGTCTACGAAAAAACAAAAACCAAACCAAAACAAAACCCTTAGGCCATTTAAAAAAATCCTTGTCAATAGTTTTAAGTAGTGGTTTCACTTTTGAGTTGAGACTATTAATCTTAAGATGCATAGGGATATTGTATAGCTTTATTTTTAGCACTGTAGACCATATGTATTAACTTAACTGCCAACATTCAGTGGGCATGTTACTCTATACTGGGATGTAATGTCTCATCTTCTCCTTATATAAGTATGTTAGCCATTGCTTTTCTCTCTTGATGGTGTTTGAGGCCATGAATTGAGATTTTGCAAAGAATGTGAAAGTTCACAGGTTGATGGTTGATGTATTTGTGTTGTGTGTCTATAATATGGAAAATAAAAATTGGGCCACGATAATAGATTAGTCCATAACAGTAGGCATGTGCTTTACCAGTTCCGTGCCATGTATATATTATTTCTTATAAAACTATGCACTAACTTGAGGTTGCTTTTAATAGTTTAGTATTAGCATTGGCCTTTTTTAGAACCAAACTGATAGATATGATATAAATATTTGCAAAGGTGAAATCAGAACACCCATTAAAGAGGCAACTATAAAATGTATTCACGAAGAGACATATTTACATCTAGACGATTTGAAGATTTATATTCTCAAACTCTTACCCCTGTTTGGATTTCCTTCACCTTTAGCTCTTACAGCAAATTGATATTCATCCCTCAGGCCCACTCCTGGGTAGAACTTTCTTTGCCTGACCCTAAAAAGGCTGAATGAAGGCTGATCGGTATTCATTCCTCTTATAACTCCCTGTAGTGAGTTATTTAACCATGTGTCTTCTCAACTGAATGGGCTCCTTCACACAAGGACCATCTCTAGGAGCTCCAGAGAGTCTGGGAACATTGCACGTTCACTAAATGTTTGATTTTGGTTTAGTGAATAAAGTTTATTAACTTCATTGCAATGGAAAATGTAATAGAGCAATTAATTTTGCATTATATACTAGTAGTTGTGGGAAATGTATGACTTATTTTTAGGAAAACTGAGGTCAAGTACAACTAAATTGCTTGCTAAAGTCATACAGAATATTCCTTAAATTTTGTCTGGCACTAGTGGTATTTGTCTTATACTTTTAATAAACCAGCTCTTGCCAAACTAGACATAGTGCCCCAGGAAATGTAACTGAATTCATGGCCAGTTGGAGAGAAGACAAATTTGGGGGAGGGGAGAACTTTGGTTAAATATAATGTATTGGGATTTCTTTTCTCCAGGACTTTTCTGAACTATAATGTGCTAAAGTGATGGACACAGCATGCAGTATTTTCTAAAGTTATATGTTAACAGAACCCCCTCTCTAAAATTGCTCTTATCTTCTCTTAAGAGACTATTTTTTTTAAAGATACAGTTTAGAGGAGCTGTGCTAAATGAATTCAGCATGATGTTGATTCAGGTTCTTTATATCAAAGTCATCTTGACTTGGTATGTGAACAAAAGAAATTGAATGATATTGGTTGTGGGCTCTCCTGGTTTGCCTCTGATTTACTCTGAATTTGTCTCTGAATTGGACTAATTCCAAAGTTGCAGGAAATTGATTCCATTTATTCTTTAGTAAAGGGGATATCAGGGGAGATTTTGAGCCTATATCATTCTTTTGCTGAGAGGTCCTGGTCAAGATGTATATGTCTGATCATATAATAACAAATAACAATTGACAATCTGCATTCACTTATTTTACTGCTGAAATCATTTGGCTTGGTAACTGTTTTTTATATGGAGACTTAGGTATCCAATGTGGTCCAAGGAACAATGACAGGGACTGTTCTCTGTTGCAGTTTATTTGTTAATAAAGGGGAAGGGGGCTTCTCTGATAATAAATATTAACTTATAGTCTGTTGATTGAATTCAAATCCTAACCTTAATATGAATTAAAATCTAATTATAAGAGGGCAATTAGAGGTAGGTATATTGTGATTTGAGAAGGAAAGCTCAGAAGCTGAAAGATATTGTGGATATGGGGACAGACTCCATATCATGGCAGGTACCCAAATTAAATTTTTTATGTTTAATAGGGAAAGGGTTCTAGGGAAACAAATATTGTTTCCACTAGGAAACCATAAGGAGGATAATAGCAGTATAAAAATCATTTGAATACATTCAATCAATAACAATTAGGTGATATAAGAGCAAGGTTTGAGCAGTATCAATTTGTGAGTATATGGGCCTTGTTGATGTCTTGGGATGGCTATCTATCTATCTATCTCCTCCTAGTTGGCAGCTTTTCATCCTTGAGATGAAGGCGAGTGTCAAAGACAGAGGCAAATGTCCATTCGTGGTTAGGTACCTGATAAGGTAAGGTCCCTTTAACACTGTTAGAGAGAGTCTTTCATTAATGTATTTCCCAATGGACAAAAATCTCTGGGTTGTTGTAGTCTTTGAAGTTTTGTCTCCTGTGAAATGAATGTTACTAATTAGTTAGTTCCTACAATGCAGAATGTCTGCTTTTTAGTTTTCCTTATATTTGGGAAACAAAAAATTTAAAAATCAACAATATTTTAAACAAAGTCATAAGAATAATTATTCTTACTTCATTTAGTCCCATAGTTATTTTTGTTTATCCTGGTTATTTGCCAGTAGTTTTTGAATTCAGTTATTCTTTGAAGTTCTATAAATCTTCATCCATTTCAAAGACATGACCTCCTTAGAAGTCTGCAATTTAAAGTCAGAGTCCTTTTATGGATTTTCTAAAAATATAATATATCTACAAATGCATCAGAGTAAAACAGTGACTATCCATGAATGACAAAATTTAAAAGTGGCATGGTTATAGACTTGATGAAAACTTTCCTTTTCTATAAGATATAACATTCCAAGACAACAATTTCTTGGTAAATAATAATTCCTGTAAAATGATATAGAGAATAATATAAAATTTATATACTGTTAGACTTAATATATAATTTCAGCCCATAAAGTAAGATTTTAAAATGGGGCATATATGCAAGCGGTGTATTGAGCATTGAAAATAAATCATAAATTCCCAATATGTGAAACGCAAATTCTCAGAGTATCACTGGCAGACGGCCCCACAGAGAATCATCACTCTTGGCTTGCCTGGTGTCCCTGACTGGACACATGTTACTCCTGAAAGTTTCCTGTTTGAACTTGGCTCTGAATCTTTGCAAGTTTTTTTCTAAAGTAGACTGAAATTTCTATAACATTAATTTTAATAAAATATATGTATATAGATAGAACATAGTTATTAATTTTTATTTGACCAAGCTCCCCACATAATTTCAAGTATATGAAATTGGCCTAATTTAGTTCAAAAATATTTCTTTTAAGAAGAGAGAATAAACCCTTGAGTCATTCCAGGGCCCTTGAAATGTCCCAAAGCTATCTCTCGGTTAAAGTCTTGAAATTTAACTTGGAAAGACTGTCAAATATACATAAACCAAAGATTATATCACAAACTCTTTGTAATTATTCTAAAAGACATCAATCAAACTTAAACCAGTTTTAATATTAAAAATTTGATCCAGGCCATAGAATTAATCCTTTTTTTTAATCAGGCCAATAAAATACTATATTCTAGGCTGAAATTTTACCACACATAATACACAAACTCATACCACATAAAGACCATATGTATATAAAGACCACAACATAATTCGAACTACTAATTTTAACAGAGAAAACGCAGAATTATTTTCCTCAAAAATGAATTTCCATATTTCATGCATTCTATTATGACAATCATATAATTTCTCCCAACTTAATTTGAACTTTTAACTCTTAGAAGCCTCAAATTTTAGGTGGCAAGTTAAATACTTAGCATTTCTCAGATTCGTAATACATTCACATTTTTCAGGATATATTTCAAATAAAATAGAAGACATTCAATTAATAGATTCAAATTTACCCTCTAGATTCTTCACACCAGGGAAACTCAGATTAATTAATGTTTCAGTATCCTGTTATTTCAAAAATCCTAGGTATTAAAATTTATCATTATTATTATTATTATTATTATTATTTACTATTTAACCCAGCAATGCTCCAAAGCTTTTAAGTTACCAATTAGGCATATGAGGCTGGAGAAAAGGCGGAGGAGGGAAGAGAGCAGGCCCTGCAGCCTCTTCTAGGACTGCAGGTTTCCAAGAATACATCTGCTTGGATTTAAAACTGCCACATTGTTCCTTAGTGATAATGTGCTAAGGTTTCAGTGATAATGAGTAGTTTCTGATAGTATCAGGACTGTTAAGTAAAGAAACTATTCTTTGGGAAGGGGGTTGAGAATGTTGGCCTTAGGATCTAAAGGCTCAGTGAGGAGTCCCTTCCTTTTTTCTCTGTGACCCATATGCTCCCCCTCTTTGGGGATGTCCATATTGTTGTGGCCTCTGTTTCTGGCCCTCAGGGCCAGCCCTTCCCTGGGCCATTTGTTCTACAGTTGTGAGCATTATGTTATTTTTGTGTGTGTTTTTTATATATACTGTTCCAACTCCTTTTGCAACCTAGAAAATGTGGTTTCTGGTGGCGCAGAGGCCTCTGGGCTGGTTGGAACCTTATCAGGACAGCCCTCCTCCTGAGAGGAAGGTTGGGATCTCAAATCGGCTATCTTGGATATTCCCTCAGATTGTCCCCTGGTCGCATAGGGAGGGGAAGGAAGGACAAGGGATTTCATTTGTCTGTCCGCCTTTGTTCTCTTTTAGGCTACTCTACCTTTACAAGGAGAAGGACAACTGGCCCCTTCCTCCAACAGAGAGCATAGTCAATCTCCTATTGAGTGACTGGACTTTTATCATTAACATATTTATAATCCTCACTGAGAAAGTTTTATCATAAACCCTTTATTTTAGTGATATCTATTTATTATATCTTAACAACTTAGAGATTTTAAAGCCAAGTATTACCCAAAACATTTTCTTGACCAATTTTGTAACAGGGATAACTCACCAATCTTCAGTGGCTTTAATGTGAAAGTACTATTTTAGCTCTAACCGGTTTGGCTCAGTGGATAGAGTGTTGGCCTGCGGACTGAAAGGTCCCAGGTTCGATTCCGGTCAAGGGCATGTACCTTGGTTGCAGGCACATCCCCAGTAGGGGGTGTTCAGCAGGCAGCTTATGGATGTTTCTCTCTCATTGATGTTTCTAGCTCTCTATCCTTCTCCCTTCCTCTCTGTAAAAAGTCAATAAAATATATTTTTTTTAAAAAGAAAGTACTATTTTATTTTATTTTCCTTTATAAAACAGGGCCGCTTCCCTCTCCCCCCTTCACTGCTAGAGGGTATTTCTATAGATCTGTTCCTCCCAGAGTTATGAGGAAAAGTAGAACATTGGGGAGTAGTTATGGTTATGGGAAATTTTAATTATGCTGTTAACCATGAGTGCCCTTTCTGTTCAAAGAAAGGACATACCAACCTAACTGGGAGTCCCACGCCCCCGGGACCTGGGAGTCAACCTTGGAATGCAGTCCATTCTCATTTAAGAACTGCCCTTTACGTGGAAACATTAACCTTGTTGCCCATATCCAGCCTGTATAGCTCACTTCCCCACGCCTGTAATCCCTACTTCCCCATGTAATCTTTGTCCCTATATTCATAAACCAGGGTAGAGCAAACCAAAGTCCCCAAAAGATAGAAAGCCAAAATTACATTACAGACACACAGACAGAAACCTCACTAGCTATGAGTTTCTGGCAGCTGAAGTCCTGAGAGGGAGAGCAGGAAGAGTCCCCAAGATTAAGAATTCTTGGCAGCCACTGGGACTTTTCTGCAGTCTTTCACATGTTCAGCTTCACCACACATAACTGAGCTTCCTGAAAGCAGGACTTGCCCCATCTTTAAACAAATTAAACAAGCAACAGAGAGTCATAAGACATCAATAGAAACACTCTTATATAGGCGCACACAACAAACTAAAAGTTTACACCACAGAATGTCCTGCATTAAAAAGCACCAAAGCAGAGCAATGTCTCCTGTCTCTGGTTCAGGAACTTCCCCTCCCCGGAACCTCAGCTTTCTCCAATGGACTATTTTGGCCCATGCATGTGGCTTGCCTGGTTCCCTCACATATATTCCCCTTGTGTCATTTTCGCCATCTTCCAAAGAAAAACAGTCTCAGGCCTATTCTACAGCATCAATGAAGACATGGAGTTTAGGCCAAGAACCCACCCAAAATTGGTGAGGCGCGCCTCTCCTTAAACCAGCCTTTCCCTCTCCACGGGTATAGAAGTCCAGGATGCATCCACCAATTGTGAGAAATGGCTCACTTATCCAAATTTCAAATGATGAACTAGGAAACAAAAACATGGTGAAAATGAGTCTTTTAATAACACTCCCAAGAGCAGGCACCCATTTTACAGGATTATAATAAAGGCAAGAGGCAAGTGACCTAATAATTGATGGGCTGGGGCCTTTTCTAGTTGTCTCTACCTTCCTATGTCTAGGACATGGTCGGCAAACTGCGGCTCGTGAGTCACATGCGGCTCTTTGGCCCCTTGAGTGTGGCTCTTCCTAAGCCTTAGGAGTACCCTAATTAAGTTAATAACAATGTACCTACCTATATAGTTTAAGTTTAAAAAATTTGGCTCTCAAAAGAAATTTCAATCATTGTACTGTTGATATTTGGCTCTGTTGACTAATGAGTTTGCCGACCACTGACCTACTCTGTCTTCTTTACCCCTAACCTACTCCCCCCCCCCCCCCCCCCACACACACACACACACATCCTGATTGCTCTAGGGAAATTCAGTAATGGCCTGGCCACCTACTGTTTCTTTTTTATGAAGATAAATCAGAGGGATGCTTCCTACAGGGGGGGGAAACAGGGTGTAGGCATTTATTAACTTCAGAATAATTCTGAGACAGTCTCTAAAATTTCTCATTAATTTCCATCTTTTTTTTGGAAGAATTTTTTTTCTATGCTTTTCCTTAGAAGCTTCTAATTTCCAAATCAAGATATGCTTCCCATATAGTCATTCAGTTTAATTCCAAAGCCGGCATTCTTCTAATTTCTGCATGCAAAATATTAATGTAGGTACCCAAAACAACTGCATTTTGGCCTTTTCTAAGTTGATATTTTCTAGTTAAGTCTTCCAATTTCTGCATAGCACTTGTAAGTAAAGGCTTTCTATCAGGAGTATTAAATGAGGGCTGGGGTTTGGGAGCTTCTGGCCATGGAGGTACAATTTCCCATGTTAAATTTTTTTATTTTTTATTCTTGGATATCTGTAGTCTGAGCAAAATTTCTAGACATGTTATGTTGTGGGTCAAGTGTGGCCTCAGTTTTCTCTCGCAGCTGTTTAAAACCACAGGAAGGGTTCGGGGCCCGGCCAGACCAAGCCTTATGGTGGCCTCCTAGACGAGCCATTTAGTTAATTACAGTTGAGTTAGGACTTCCCTATAGGACTTCTGCATTTCTGACACATTCATAAAGATTCTTAGTTACCTAAGCACATCCCAGAATCAGACTGGAGGGAGGATGTGCCCCTTTATCTTCGGAGCTGAATCAGTTCAGCTCATTTATACGACGAAGGTTTTTCGCTCAGACTGTCAGCAATTCCAATTGAAAAGCCAAAATCAAATCCAGCCACCCATTTTTTTCCTCCAGTCCAGCCTTAGCCTGGGTTCTGTCAACCCATAACCTGGGTTCTGTCACCCTGTTTCCACCTCGAGGATTTTAAAACACAGCTCAAATAAAGTCAGACCCTCTACCGAAAGCAAGGGAAGGTCCTGGATCCAAGAGATAACTCACCCAAGTTTACCCAGTGGGCGGAAACCAGCACGCTCAATGGGCCCTTTGCTGGATCCTAGCACCGAGTCCAAGTCCAAGGGATGGTCCTGGGTGAGCTTCTTTGGAATCCTGCTGTGACTACGCCAAGTAATGTTAGCATAAAAACATTCAAGCCTTTAAAGAATTTTTGTGAGTTTATTTGATCCAATCTGTCGACAATTGCCGGGAAGCAGAATCTCAATGGATTGGGATAATGCTCTGGAGAATGGTGGGTTACATCTATGTTAATACACATTGCAATCAAAGAAAGGGACATAGGTGGGTTACATGAAATCTATTAGTCATAGACTAATCTATTGGTGGGAGAAAGCAAAGCAGGGAAACCCCTGGGATTGGATAAAAAGTAAAATGATAGACACATACTTAGGTGGTTGCAGGAACAATTAACATAACAGTGAAGGAATTTATATCTGTCTTAGGGTTAGGGTTAATTTCAGACTGTCCTTTGTGGATACTTTAGATCTCTTGAGTTTGCAAGACCGCCAATCAGGCCTTCCCTGAGCTTATCAGGTTAGTATGTGGCCCCTTTCGTCTACACATTTTTAATTTTTTGAGGAAACTCCATACTGTTTTCCACAGTGGCTGCACCAGTCTGCTTTCCCACCAGCAGTGCAGGAGTGTTCGTTTTTCTCCACATCCTTGCCAGCACTTGTTGTGTGTTGATTTGTTGATGATAGCCATTCTAACAGGTGTGAGATGGTACCTCATTGTGGTTTTTATTTGCATCTCTTGGATGATTAGTGACTTTGTATAATCATAGATTTTTAATAAATATTCTAGATTCAATTATCTAATTGAATTTTATACATAAAATTCTTAATTTTGAAGTATTTTTAATATATAAAATGTTGCCATATATTTCACACATTTTTAAAAATCTTTGGAATTACTCTTGAGCAAATTCAGGGATTCAAAAACTATGTACAATTGTTTATATATTTTTAATATATTTTACATATACTTATGTATTTTTTATGTGTATAATAAATGTCAAATGATAATACTTAATTTGTTTACTTTATAATTCCTTAGATTGAGGTTTGAATGGTTTTAAGTGATCAAAAAAAAAAATCTTAGACAACAAATATGCCACCATTTAATTTTTTCAGGACAGTTCCTAAAGTAGAATTCTAGAATACTTTTACAGTGGTAGCAGCTCTGAGGTAAATATCTAACATCCATAGGCAAGTATTTTGAAAGATTAACTCTCACTTGGATGTTTAAATTCTCATGTTTATTAAAAGTAGCAATTATCTCCTGGCCTTATTGCTCAGTGGATTGAACATTGCTCTATGCACCAAGAGATCACTGATTCCATTCCAGGTTGGGACACATACCTGGGTTGCAGGCTTGGTCTCCAGTGGGGGTCATGCTCAAGGAAGCCCATCTATGTTTCTCTCTCATTGAGATTTCTCTCTCTCTCTTTCTCTTTCTCTCTTTCTTTCTCTCTCTCTGTCTCTCTCCCCCCTCCCTTCATTTCTTTCAAAAATCAATAAATACTTTTTTCAAAAGTAGCAATTATCTTATAGCATGGTCTTACCTAGTGAAATAAACAAGAAGGACCGAGTAAGCAGTAGATTTGAGAATCAAAATTCAAACATGTATGTCAATGAAAATAAACAGTATATTGAATTTGCAAGTGGTATTCCAATAAAGTGTTAAAAACACCATCAAAGTCTTAATTCTCCAAGCTGAACTTCTTCCTGAGTCATCGAAATTAATGTAGTCCTAGACTTTAGAAATCTTCCTCAAAAAGATCTGTGTGGAGTGTAATAGAATGGCATAATTCACAATCTGTGATAGGATAATCCGAATTAGAGCTGAGTTGAAGCATGATATTACCTTAAAGATTTTAATGAAAGAGGATATTAGCGTGATTAAACAAGATCAACAAGATTAAAAGCTAATAATCAAGTCGTTTTTAGGCACTGTTAAAAAGCTTGCTTCCCCTGAGGCTTTGCTATGCCAATTTGCTTAATTTTTATTTGTGTGTCAAATCATACTTCCTATTACACAGCATTTGTTAGAAGTGCCAGTGCATTATAACTTTAGAAATGATCAAACTTGGCCTTTCTGCTCATGTGAGTGGATTTCCCTCCCAGATAGTTTGAACTAATGACACTTTTATTGTGTGTGATAAAGACCACCATGTGTATGGTGCACAAGTCTTTGGGTGTGGAAAAATATATGTGGTTACATTTTTATTTTCCTAGTTCCGTTAGCCTCAACATAATTATTATTATGAAAACACCTGAACAATTTCCAGCATGGTACCTTTCTCCTACTTTATAGGAATTTACAAGCTTGGTTTATCAATTACAAATGCATTCTACACAGGTGATAGATATACACATACATTAGCATTTATATTTATATGTACATTTATATAGATATACAGACTTCTAAGTCAACATGGCTTTTGGTTGACGAAATAAATGTGCAGATCACCACTTCCCGTACATTTATATAGATATACAGACTTCTAAGTCAACATTAGACATGGCTTTTGGTTGATGAATAAATGTGCAGATCACCGCTTCCAAAAAGAAAAATTGTTAATGAGATATTTTACAATCTTCTTTTCATACTAAATCGTATGCATCCAGTGTATGTGACCAAGCCCATTTCAATTGGACTGGCCATATTTGAAGTGCTTACTAGTTCCCTGTGGCTCTTGACTATTGTATGGTGTTGCATATAGGTTCAGTGTGACTTTAGATCTGCTTGTTTATGACTTAAGTGCAGTTGTTTTAATGTGCTTGTTTATGACAAAGCGAAAAAGGTGTGTCAGGATGTCATCTTTCATATCTGCTATCCTTGCTAAGCACTTTAGCAGTGAGGGGCCTCAATGGGGGCTTACGGATCAGAACAGGTGGAGAAGCAACTGCGCAAAAAGGCAGTTAGACTATGAAGACTGAGAGTTCCAGTGAGGCGACTCTTTCTTAACCTAAAAACTTGCTGAAATCCCTTGGAGTTTTAGGACCTATGTTGGTAAGGGCTGCTCTCTTAAGGGCAGTGGTATAAAGCAGCATAGTGGCCTCAGGAAGAAAGTCAGACTACTGCCTACACCAGTGTCTTTGATCCCTAGCAACATGCTCTTAGCAACAGGGGACTTTTATTTTGCCCTGGCAGCTGGAAATGGGCTCTTGGTCTGTGCCCCTCTTCAGAGTGCCTCCTCATATAAAAAAGTACAACTCATATTAAATTTGGACTTTATTCCTTCATCTCCCCTTACCTAGAAGAATTGTGTGATCATCTGTTATTTCTTTGGAGTCTGTTATTTCTTTATTTGGCTTATTAAGAGATATGCTGTATGCTGTTGGCTTGTGAAATTGTTATAAACTCCCACAGCAAACCTGTGCTAAATAAATTGCTGGCAAAGACACACTCAGTTTCTGGAGCATAATTTTGCTGCCTCCCTCAAAATAAAAGCATAACAATTAGATAGTGCAGGGCAAGATGCTCGTAAGTGTGTGTGCCCAGGGAGCTCCAGGATGGTGAGGAATCCGAGAATAGTGAAGTAAGGATGGAATCATCTATCATTTACAGCCTCTTCAGTCATCACTACTTCTTTACTATGGAAAGTAAGAAAGAAAAAGGTAGGGGGAAAAGGACAACTTTCTAAATAATGTGGACACAAAGGGTATCTGCCAAAAAGCTGCCTAAATTATTTTTCTTTGCCGACAGAAATCACGATTTTCTAATTCAAAATAGAGATAAGGGCCACAGGAATTCCCAGGCCTTGCTAATTCCTTCTCAGGTTGGAGAGGAGGAGCCTGCCTTAGCCCAGCAAGCTCTCATTAACACTCCTGGTGCAGAGGGCTGGGCCCAGGCTACTCTGGGCAGAGGTGCAGAGTTGTAGGAGTCATCTGCTTCTCAAAAGAGATTGCAGAGAGAAGTTCCTTCAAGTGCAGACTCTCTGGCCCAAGGAAAGTGAATGTGGAGACAGAATGAAGGTGTAGTCAGCTCTGGCCTTCATAACAGAATACCACAGATTGGGTGTTTTACCCAACAGAAATGTGTTTCTCACAGTTCTGGAGACCAAGTCCAGGATCGGGGTGTCAGTGTGGTTGAGTTCTAGTGAGGTCCCTCTTCCTGGCTTGCAGATGACCACCTTCTTTTTCTCACCAGCTACAGATGAAGCTTTGATGCCTCTTTCTCTTCTTATAAGGGCAGCAATCCCATCATGAGGCTCCACCTCATGACCTCATCTAAACCTGTTAACTCCAGAGGGCCCACCTCCAAATTCCATCACTCTGAGAGTGACTTTAGCAGGAGCAGGGGTGGAGTGTGACAGGGCAGCGATATGCCTGCACATCTACAAGCATTAGTCCTAGCTAGGGACTGCTTTTAGATCTTTCCTACTTACTCTTTTTTTAAAGGCAATATAAAATTGAAGCCAACATATTCATTTAACACAAAAGTAATTGTCAGGATTTACATTGAAGTTTTTACTGGTAAAATTTTAGAATTCACTTATACCAGTGACAAGAAATGCCATTGTTACAAAGAAGAACAAAGTTGACAATGAAATACCAATTAATTAGATCAACAATTTCCTATTTGAAAGTAAATGAATAGAAATGTGCCTAGTCTTTTCTCAACTCCTGAATGCTTACTTCTGAAAAATATTTGCTATCACTTTTGTTTTTGACAGATGTGAGGACTTGAAATTTTGAAATTCTGGTTGTCTTGAGTGACAGTGAGCAATTAGTTAGACAATGGAATAATGAAAATAACCCCTGAAAATTTAAGGTGCTTTATAGTTCATGTTATTTATAAAGTACTTTTTTGAAATCCTCTAACAGAACATAATAAAAACCCTCCGACTCACGTTTGGGGGCAGAGCCACACAGCTATCAGCCAAGACCAATCCTACTTCTGACTGGAGCTCCATTAGTCTTAACTAGAATGCAGATGAATCTCCCAATTTACAAAGAGGAAGACAAAAAAGTAGAATATGAGGTCAGTACAGAAGAAAGAAATTTTTCATAAGTGGTCTAGTAAAGGAAAATGAAGAGTTTGAGCCCTTTATCATTTCAAGGTGGCAAGGTGGGGCCACAGTAATTGAAGGATTCAGTAAGGTACCCAGTTCTAATGAAATGATTTCTTTCTGCATCACTCAAACAGAGCTATTGACTTTAATTGGCATTGCTAAAAGGAAAAAGGCAGTCAGTATGTTTATTCATTTATTCATTAAATACTTATTGAGCACTTATTAAACTCTGGAGAACAAAGGGACAAGAATCTTTGCCATCATGGAGGTTAAATTTTGATAGGGAAGAAGTTTCTATTTTCTTGTAGGCTCTGCACTGGGTATTTCATATATATTCTCTCAGAAGTCCCACAGCAAGGACATTACCATTTTTCCAATTTAAAGATGGAGAAACTGAGTCTCAGTAAGTTGCTCAGGCGTACACAGCCAGCCAATTTAAAGATGGAGAAACTGAGTCTCAGTAAGTTGCCCAGGCGTACACAGCCAGAAGCAACAGGAAAGGTCATTCAACCTCTTCATTCCACAGCTCCACTGCTACCTGCCTCCCCTGGCCACACTCTTTGTGAGAAAACCTTCACATGTCTTACTCTTAGAACCTGTACCTTTGCTCAACGTTCAGTTCCTTTTTCAGAGCTGTCATTTTGTAGTATCGGGCTTGGTTATGTCTTCAAATGAAGTTACATCTGCTATGTTCAGTCTGGTCTGGTCATACCAGCGACTGCTTCCCCTCAGTAACAACAGGAAGATTCTGAATGGGAGCCATCTTCAGAGCAGAGATTCTCTGATCAGCAGTTGCCTCTTTAATAGCATAGTCTGTAATGGCAAAGGACAGCCAGTTCTAATCAGGCGGTGTCTGCCAGTGTCAGCATAGGTGCAGGTGCTATAGAGGTAGATAGGTTTTGTGAAGGAATAGAATTCAGGAGATGACACCAAGAGGAATCAAAAAGATAAACAGGAGGCAGGTCAGCTGCAGTGCGACATTCTGCAGACTGATTGCGGGCAGCCCGTCACTAGGCTCTGTCCCGGCAGGTCAGAGTTGTTACCTGCCAGGTTGTATAGACTCCTTGTTTCTTATCAGATGAAGGTTTGATTACAACTGGCCCAACAGAAGAGGGCACAGTCAAGTAGCTGGGAGGTTATTCACTGCCGGTGTGAGTTTAGCATTGTTTTCAAGATGTCCTGTGATGGAGTCATCACATAATTTGTTTTCTATGTCCTTCGTAGGGAGGGGTGAAAGTTTAGTGTCGTGGAGAAGAACCGAGGCTCTGGGGCCAGATTGCCTCGGTGCCCATCTCTTCCGCCATGACACCTGGGACTGATGACTTGGTCTCTCCTTGTCAGACTCCTCTTCTGTGAACCGGGGAGAGCAGTAGAACCTGCTTGATAGGATTTTAGTGAGTGAAGCACTTAGAGCTGCACTTGAGCCTGGTCTATGCTGTGTGCACTCGGTGGAGTATTAGTATTATGATTGTGGGTGTTATTGTTATTAACACAGTATATGATCATGCCATCCTTAAATGGGCATCATTATCCTCTTAGCATCAAATGGCACATGGACAGAGCATTTACTTTTAGAGTTTTAGTACTTTGCCTGGACATCTTGACAAATTTGTATCAGCCATAAAAAAAAAGTGTGAATTTAATAAAATATTGCATATGGTAGTAACCAGGCATTTAGGACATGATATTTGGAATCTCAGCCAGTTCATGCTGCTAAAACAAAAATACCATAGTCTGGGTGGCTTTAACCCTCACAGTGTGGAGGCTGGAAGTCCAAGATCAAGGGGCCAGCAGATCGGCATCTGGGGATTTGCAGGTGGTACCTTCTTGCTATATCTTCACATGCCCAAGACAGAGAACATCGCTCTTGTGACTCTTCTTTTGAGGGCACTAATCAAATTCCTGAGGGCTCTACTTCATGCCCTTATTACAGCCTACATTCTTCACCCCCAAACATCATCACATTGGGGGTTATGAGGCCTTAACACATGAATTTGGAGGACACAGCATTTAGTCCATAGCACTCGGGAAGATGCACAGCAGAGACAGTGCAGATGATGGTGGGGTCACGTCACAGGTGGGAGACCTGAGGGATACACTCATCTCCTTCGCACCTGGTCTTTAGGTGCCTTCCTGTGTTTGTTGTCCCTCTTGCTGACAGCCCTAAGTCAGTGCAGCTGCTGTGTGGGGATTACACTCAGCGACTTGGACATGGAAACTGGTTGGGATGTACATTGGTAGTTGCAGGTGCACAATGCTACTATGTGATCATCCTATAACTTCAACTATTTTTATTGTGCAGTCAGAGACGAAGAAGCATGTTACAGGGAGGCCACTGCTAATTTCTTTTGTTTTGCTTTGATTTTGACATGATTGCCACATTCTTTTTATTTTTTTATTTTATAACCATGTCATGTGAAACTTAAAATCAAACTATGTTGGACTTAATTTTAACAACCAAAGAAGAAAGAAAAGGAAATGCCATCACCACCACTATATGAAACAGTTTACAAAATGGTCAAAAGAGAGATAAATTGATTATACTGTTGGTGAGGAGAAGTTCAAGGGATGTGGGCTACAATGTGCCACACTGTCCCCTTAGAGCAACTGCAATATAAAGTAAACTAAGTCATCCTTACTGACTTGTTCTGGCGGTGACTGAGGCATTTCAGTGCACAACCAGGAGAATACTAGCTTACTTTCGCATGGTAGAAGTTTAACAAATGCTCAGTCCTTCACCCACATGGTCACCGTGTTGGTAAGAGCTTCACTGTGTGATACCCCTGCCTTTCTTCTTTCTGTCTGTGACATTCTTTTCAGTCTGTTTGCAGTGGCCACCAACCATTTCAATCTGCTACCTGTGGAGCCAGAGTGCAATGCTCAGACTGAAATAAGACAGAAATGGACTTAGTGAAACTCAAAGTAGAGAGATTCATGGATTTTTGTGGAAGGATGGGATGCATACACTGAAACCCACTGATACAATACACAGGGTCACTTTTGAATGTCTCTAAAGGTACATGGTGGTAAGCAATTCATGGATGTTTTATGGGGAAAGCAGACTCAATGGGACACTGATAAGCCCTCCTCATTTCGAGGAACTCAGCCGCTTTCAGCCTGGGGTGCACTTGCCTCCGGTTAATGCCAGTGTGCCAGCCCTCGAATACGTTTAACACTAGGCTTGTTGAGCTGCCCTTAAGGAAGCTCAGCTAGTGAAGATGAGAAAGTCCACATTATTTTCTGGACACATCAGGCTGCAAGGAAAGATTTTTACTCCCCAGTTAGAACAGGGTTTCTCTTTCCTGTGGTTTTCAGGGAAGATAAATTGAGGACGAGATGACTGGAGGAGAGAAGAGCTAAGAGAGGTGCAGGAAGCTGCAGTAGAGCCTTGACATGACGTTGCTGGGGCCTCCCCGAGAGCGGGGAGCCCTCGGACTACTTGCTACACGAGAAAATAGATCGTCTGGCTGTTGTGCTCCCTGCTGCTGAGAGCATAGTGGCGCATAGATCACCTTGGGTGTCTGTATTCCGTAGTCTGTGCTATACGTTCCCATGTATGATGTTACTTTAGAAAAAAATTCTGTACATTAGCAAGCATCATCCCCATTTTGTGACAGGAAACAAAGGATCCCACTGGTGTCATGACTTGGTGACTTGTGTACGGCTCGCCTTTGGAATTTAACTCTTTTGAGTTCATTTTCCCGTTCAAATCATATTCACCATCATAACATGGTAGGAATGATACTGACTACAAAGGAATAATAACTGGACATTAGCCTCTGCTCTGTCACTGCAGGATCTTGAGAGAGAAAGACATTCCATCCCTGGGCTCAGTGTTTCTTTGCTATAATGAGGTAGGTTGTATCTGTTGATTGCCAAGTTTCCTCTATAAACCTGCTGATTCTGTTAATGTTTTTCCTTCACTTTTGTCTTCTTTATCTTTTGGCTCAAAATCATGATGATCTTCACAAAACCGCAGCCGTTTCTTGCTGGGTTGTATGAACAGAGGAAAACTGGAGGCAGAGAAGTGCAACGGTGGCTGCCTTGGTACTGAGTGTCCCAGGCTTGGAGTGCACACCGGTTCTCTTGGGCCTTCATGGTTCTCACTGTCCTCTCATTTCTTGTTGCCACCATGGGACACTCCCAGTTGGAAATGTAGACAACACACATAGGTCTGCTCGCTAACCCCGCTCCTACTGACCCTGAAGTGGCCATTAAATCTTTAATATTTTCTAATGATTTTTTTTTGTGGGGGGGGGGTAGGGGTAATATTGGGAATTTAGCAAACAGGAGAGATTTTGGGTTAAAAATTATAAGCTTAAAGTTATAATAATTGGCCCAGCCGGCGTGGCTCAGTGGTTGAGCATTGACCTATGAACCAGGAAATCACAGTTTAATTCCCGGTCAGAGCACATGCCCAGGTTGTGGGCTCAATCCCCCTTGTGGGGTGTGCAGTAGGCAGCTGATCAATGATTCTCTCTCATCATTGATGTTTCTCTCTCTCTCTCTCTTTCTCTTCCTCTCTGAAATCAATACAATATATTTTAAAAGAAAGTTATAGTAATTGAGAGTCTTAACATAAAGGTTCCTATATTTTGAGTGACTGTAGGGGCTTTTACAAATGTTGGCTTTATCCCTGTTCTTCTTTTATCTTTTCCTGTTAATTCCTAAGCTGCATCCTAGGGACTTTCAATCCTAATTAACTGTGATGAATTCATAGATGATTCTTCTTACTTCATCTGCATTTGACCAGACATTGTTTGTTTTGTCTTTACTCTTAGGGGCATTCAGAGGAGAGAGAGAGAGAGAGAGAGAGAGAGAGAGAGAGAGGAGAGGAGAGAAAAAGGGATGAGGGAGGGTGCCAGGGATGCCAGTGCCTTCCTTATTTAAATTAGTGAGCAAGGGGTATTTTTTTTTTTTTAGTATAGACACAAGAAACTAGATAATTTACTTCTAACGGTAACTCTTTTTCTTCCTCTAGGAAGTACATTTCTTCATAGGAAACTTACTGTCCAATAGCCATTATTCCTGTTCACATGGCAAGAACCACTTATAGTTGATGCAAAATCATTAAAGCAATTAGCTTTCCCTTGACTTATGTAGGAAGCATTCCATGTCCTAATAAAGAATTTTTCTCTTGCTTCTTAAAAATATTATAGGCAAGTTCTCAAAGACTATATCTTACACTCTTGCCTTTAGATATGTTTGTTCTAGCATACGTGTTCAATATTCTTCTTCTAGAGGCATTCCATTCATTTAGTGATTCATTCAGCAACTTTTTATTGAATACTTACTATGTGCAGAGCACTGCAAAATACTGGGGACGTGCGACCCTGAAAAAAGTGGACATGGCTTTCAATACAGAAGAAAAAACTGAACAAGTAACTGCAAGGGCTTGTTGTAGAGCTGAATACCTGTGTGTGGGAGAGGCTCTTGTGTGAACACAGCCTTTTAGAAAATCCTGAGAGAGGAGAGCACTGCTCTAGCAGGATCTGAGGGAGAATTCTCCTGTTCACAGTCTAAGTGGGCACTTTTCGCATCTGGCCTCGCCTGGGAGACTTGAAGACTTCAAGGGATTTTTAATATAGACGTGGTCTCCTGTCATGAAATATAAAAGTGAAAATGCCCTCAGAATTGGAGCTGTTTTGTTTCACATTAGTTTTAAAAAAAATCTTCTTTAAAAGTATATTTATGCAATTGGCAATAATTCGCCACAGCTCTGTGTTCCTTAAACTAACATATAAGCAAAGAAACAAGAAATTGTTTCCATTCATTGTTACCTTTAAAAAGTCTTGTTAGCAGGGAAGCCCATCTGATATTTCCAAAGGCTCAGATGTAGCTCTTAGGGGACGGGGGAGTGGGAGAGGGGGGGTAAGGGCACACAGATGAACTGTGGGAACCTCTCAGAGGCTCCTTGTCTTCTCATCCTCTCAGGCGGCTCCTGCCAGAGAAGGGAATCAGTAAAATTGCCCTTTTGTATGTAATTCAAGGTTAACAACTGCTGGAAGGACTTCTGGTCATTAAGTGAGCTTTACAATTTAAAAAATGATGTAGCTCTTAGGGGACGGGGGAGTGGGAGAGGGGGGGTAAGGGCACACAGATGAACTGTGGGAACCTCTCAGAGGCTCCTTGTCTTCTCATCCTCTCAGGCGGCTCCTGCCAGAGAAGGGAATCAGTAAAATTGCCCTTTTGTATGTAATTCAAGGTTAACAACTGCTGGAAGGACTTCTGGTCATTAAGTGAGCTTTACAATTTAAAAAATGATAAGAATCATCTCCTCTTAAATTAACATTCCTTTAATAACGAAAGAGTTGGTGTATTTCTCTCATTCATTGTAGAACTTTGTTCCTTCTTAGTCTGGTTCATTCATCAGGGCCCTTCTGGGATGTGACTATTCTGCCTGACCCCGTTCCTTCCCTGTGTGAGGCTCTCCGTGATCGCTGCCCACTCCGCTCTCTGCTTCTGTTATAACTCGTCATCCGTGCATTTCTCTTCCTGCTGGAATAGGAGCTCCTTGCGTCAGAACAGTGTCTTTGTAAACCCAGTGCCCACCCAACACAGTGCTAGGCCTATAGTAGGTGATCCTGTATATGTAACGAGTGGATGAAATGTGGCCTCCCGAGGAACAAAATATACTTACCCATATAAGTACATACGCACACCACCAGGAAATATGCATTAAATACCTGCTGTGCCCAGGGCTGCCCTGGGCCTGTTAAGGGTACTAACTATATGGGGCCCCTGCCCTCCCTTTGAGAAGCCTGCAGTTTCACTAGAATCAAAAAGCATATTTGTGAAAAAGGGTCTTAACTAATAATGGTATATGTCAAAGACGTGCTCTGTTCCAAGGCCAGAGCATAACCTCTGCTACGTGTAGAGGCCCGCCGCCCCCTTCACTGAGGAGCACCAGGGACTTCCTCACACAGCTCAGCCTGAAAGGAGTGGGTAAGACCTGTGCCAGAATGTGGTTGGGCTTAGTAGGTTTCATCATGGACAAGACCAATTGTCTAGCTTCACCCAGCCCGGGTTAAGGAATAGGTTTTACTAGGAAAAAGGAAAACGTACATGGCTAAGTAGCTAGAGGAAAGAAGGGAGTCTCCCCCGATTCTCCCAGCACCCCAAGGAGAGGTCTACTGTGGTTCAGGCTCTGCTGAGCCTGCCTGCCTGCTGTACGTGTTTGCGTTTCCCTGTCATTCTTCCCCATCGTGGGGCGAGACTGAGAGTGCATCCTTGTCACTGGGGGACTTAGGCTGTTCAGAACCAAGCAGTTCCGTTTGGTGTCCCCGCTGCCTCAGACAACTTCTGAGAATGTCCGTGCCGAGTATCCAGGCCCTTTCACACCCAGGGGGAGTTTCTGTTTCCTCTGCTGTGGGAGGAAGCCACTGGGGCTGCGGATATCTGACCTGGGAGCCAGTCCCTTCCGCTAGGAGAAAGGTAGTCACCTGTCCCCAGTAATTTGATTTCCGGGCAACACTGAGTGAGCTCTGGGATCACTATCAGATCATCGTGCTTGTTGCAGGGCAGTGGGTAAGCCTTTGTGCCCTGGAAGTAGAGATCTCAGTTCAAATCCCAGCTTTCCCACTCCCTGGCTATGTGGCCATAGGCCCTTGCCTCTCTCAGCCTCAATGTTCTGCAATGTGAAAGTAGAGTAATAATGTATTCTTCATAGGAGTGTAGTGAGGATTAAGCAAAGTGGCCATTTAATGCACCATAAGCTTCAGTAAACATTAGCTAAAAAGGAAGGATGATGATTCTCCAAAAAAGGGAACAGTGAAATTTTGAAAGATGTATGCACCTCTCTGTTCATTGCAGCATTGCTCACAATAGCCAAGATATGGAGACAGTGAAATGCCCATCAGCCACTGAGTGAGTGAAGAAGATATGATATATCTTATAAGGGGATGCTACTCATCAATAAAGACAGTGAAATCCTGCAATTTTCAACAAGTGAAGTAAGACAGAAAAAACAAATACCATCCACTCATGTGGAATATTAAAAAATAAATGCAAAACAAACAGACAACAAAAAAGTAAACAAACACTCAGAAGTAGACAACAGATTGCCATTACAGAGAGGAAGGCCAATGGAGGGAGGTGAAGTGGGTAAGGGGTCAATTGCATTGTGACGATGGAAGCTGAACTTTGGGTGGTAGGCATGACGTAGTAGATACAGATGTTGGATTACAATGTTGCACACCTGAAACATATATAATGTTATAAACCAATCTTACCTCAATTAGAAAAACAGTTTCAGAAATAAGTGGATTAAGCAGTATTGAACGTTTCCTGTAAGAAATTTCATAAACTCTATATGCTAGCGTAAGCTCTGAAACTTCAAAAGAAGACAGTGAGTTTGCAGTATTTTCCCAAATTATTTGACCTTGGAGTCTCCCCTTATATTCTGCGGTAAAAAGAAAATTAATGTCTCCTAAAACTAGTATTCCATGTAGCACAGTTTGATAAAACATTTCTCTTTAGAAATGTTTCATATTTGTTTTTATAATGTAAAACAAGATTTTACTCATCAGAGAAGTATATTGTGGTCACACTCGGTTTTGTGTGTATTAAAAAGGAAATCTGCAATAAATGTTTAAAATACCATTAGTGTGTCAGGGAGAAAACAGAGCAGTGAGAGCATTTGTGTGGGAGCCGCATGTTCTGGGGACAGCGGTGGGCCAGCCTCACTCGGGGAGGGGCGCGTTGGGGGGAGAACAGGAATGGACTTGTGGGGGCTCTTAGCGCAGGACTGAAGAGCCACCCTCCAGTCGGTTTGGAGCCCTGGGAGATTTTCTTGTCAAACCATGACATGTAGAAGAATTTTGGGGAAAAATAATGTGGTGGTAGGCATTCCAGGGATATAAAGAGGTAAAGAAACTGAACACAGGAAGACCTTTTAGGCTAGAAGTAATTTATTTTCCAGGAAGCCGCGGATTTGAGCTGTTTGAACTTTGACTTGATTCCGGCTGCCGTTAGCCTTCATCCCGTCAGTTACAGTCTTAGTTGCATTAAACCTTCAGACCTGTGTCCATCTCCCGCTGTTCTTCGTGGTGTGCACAGCTTGAGGCTTAGCTTTGTAAAAACAAGTTTAAAAGGCGATGAAAATTAGTTTACTAAAGCCCAGTAACAAATGAAAATATTACATAACAATATCTAGAAAAGGCATTTCGCTGAAGTGGATTCTGGTGATTTCTCATTGAATTGATACAAATGTAGAAATAGAGCTCCTTCTTTTCAAGGAATAATTATTTTTACTATAGCAAGACCAAAGTTTTGTAAAAGTTTGCAATGTCTTGTTTAGTATTCTGTTTTTTAACCCTGCCCTGCATAGTGCTTGATAGAAGCTAATTCGAAATGATGGGTAGATGTATGGATGAGTGAGTGGATGAATGGATGTGTCACAGAGCAGTTAAGAATTACTGGCCCTTACCTCATGGACTGTGATTGACTGAATAGGTTGTCGAATGTGTCTCCCTAAACAGAACATAGACACCTTGGACATGTAGACAGTGAGTATTTCGGCAAGGAGATGGGTAACTTTAAGTAGACTTGACTGCCGTTCTAAGCGTGCCACCACAAACACAGTGGAGAGTTAGAGCACACATTTGTCTGACAATTTTAAGAAATTATTTTGGGCTAGAACTTCTTAGCATGAAGTAGGACCCTTCAGTTTTCCTAAAGTAAAAACGAGTGGTGTTTGATGTGAAGATTGTCATTTTGCTCTTTCCCTCCGCTTCTGGTGGACTTGCTCTTGCATTTACTGTCTGTATCCAATTAAGGGAAACGGAGAGCTTGAAATTCGGATAATGCATTGTTCTTGTCACTAAACTAATGGACTGGCCTAGGTGCAGGGCAAGAAGGGAAACTGTAGAGCTTCATTTCCTTTTTTTCATTAAGATTAAGAAAATCCTATCACACACATTTATCAGCAACAGTATCACTTTGCAATTCACTCTTTTCTATACTCTTAGGAGCTTATTATAAAGAAAAATAATTTGAAATACTCTCTGAATGTTACCTGTTTGGGGTTCATAGAGTATCATTAGGGAAAGAACCAGCAATCAAAACTGATAATTGAAACCATTAATAACAGAATCTCTGTTAATATGGAGGCAATGTGGTATGGCAGGAAAAAAAAAAGGTAAGTTTGGAAGTCAAGAAAGAGGTCTCATTCTCTCCTAATGTTGTTACTGTGCCAAAGGCCAGATTTTATCACATTAGACATGGACCATTGTGAGATTTAGAGAAAGAAAAATGCAGGTATAATAAATAGGATGCTTGTTGTAAGATGGAGTGAGCTTTTGTGGCCCATCTTCTCAAGGCCTTGGAAGAGATGGTGTCTCCCCCGGAGGAAAGGGCAGGTTTACTCACTGCCCAGTGTCTTAAAAAGAACGTCTCCCTCCAGGTCGCAAAGCCTGGCAGGTTAGCTTGCAGCCCATGATAGGACTGGAGTTTCCTGACCTCGGGTTTCTCCTCCCAGACTGAGCATCATGCACCCCCGACCCTCATCACGGGCTCTGTGGGAACCAGTCAAGGAAGGGCACGATGATCCTCTGGCTAATGTCACTGCTGAAAGTAACCAGCTGTCCTTTGTCTCTGACCAGGGAGCAGTTTTTTCTGTCTATGTCCGTGTGGCTGTGGTCGCTAACTTGTGAGTGAGCAAGCAGGCTAAAGACTCAGACCCTTCACAGGTCCTGAAAGAATTGAATTTTAACTTCCAACTTTGAAGTAAGCGCATAAATGCACTTATGCATTTGCTGCAATTGGCAACTGCCTGTAACTTCTGGCACACAAAGATAGAAAATGTAGATGCAAGACATGAAATGTAACTTTAAGATTTCTTTCTAAACTTTAAGATTTCTTTCTTAACTCATTTCTCATTGGGGACTTGGGAGCTTTAAAACAATTCTTTCATTGCACTGAAATGTTGAGAATTGTTGATAATGTACTTTGAGAGTTTAAGAGGTGAAATTAGAGAAAAACAATTTCTCTGGCTGCACATATTCAGCTACTTTACCCGAGTTCCTTAAATTCCTGCTACTTTTGCATTTACCTAGGGTTCAGGGGAGAAATCAGAGGCTCCTTAAATGGAGAAAAAGAGTTATTCTTTCATCTTCAGAAAAAAATTAAGGTTCTGCAGCCAGGAATGTCTAAGAAGAAATGTATCCTCTTCACTAGGACAGGGAAGCGGGCTGCAGTTAAACTCTGCCGTGGGCAATTCTCTGTGGCCAAGAGTAGCCAATTTGGAAACATTATTGAAACATTCATTGAAACATTCGGTCTTTGGTCTCTGGTGTAGGAAGCAGAAGTGATAACTGGTAGGTACATTTAATGGTCATGGCGAAAGGGAAAATAATCCATTGATTTTTACTAGAGTGTTCATTTAAGTGTCTTCTGTGAAAATCAATGTAAAATTTTCCTGCCGTTCAAAATGCAAAGTGGTGTGTAATACAACCATTCCAAAGTGCCCTAAATTGTTGCATTTATAGACAAGCGGGCTTTGAGTTGTGCCCTTACCACATAAATTCAGCTCCTCAGATCTGGTTATCACCATCTGGACGCAGTAGTGGGAAAAAGACATGTATGTCAGCCTGAATTCTACTTCTGCATTTGTTATTTAAGCTGCTCTTAACCTTTTCCTAGGTCACTGATCATCTCAGAGATTTGCTTTTATTCATATACCTCAGAGGACAGAAACCCCTTTCTTTATGAGTATTATGTGTAAGTGAAATGTTACTTCTCCATTTACATTAGTAGTCTTCAAGTATTTACCTGCTTTGGAATGCATCCGTTACACATTTGCCAGATGAGTGAATATGTTCGTGCTACTTGCCAGTTGCTCATTAAAGTAGCTGCTTTGGAGTTCTTGGCAAAATTAAAGTGTCTTAAAGGGCAGGGGAGGGGGGAGAAGAGGTCGGGTGCTCCCTATGAAAGTCGGCTGTGCTGCACCCGGCACCAGCGGGCCTCCGGCAGTTCCCGCTAAATCTTAGTCTTCGTTCACCTTTCCTCCTCCTGTGCATTTCCTTCATTAGAGCTGAAATGGAGTTGGTTAGGGTGGAAAGCAGGATACAAACAAGAGGAACGGTGTCTCCTGTGGGCAGAGATGACAATGCCACCGGACTGGATGAGGAATAATATCTTGAGCTACTAAAGAAGTTTAATTTCTTTCCACCATGACTTTCGCAGAATTAAAAATGAAGCCCCGAGCTATATAAATTAAAAAAAAATTCTTACATGTAATTGATAGTCATGCCAATTTAAATTCTGGAAGGGTCACAAATCCCCCATCAAGATGAGTAATGAACCCCAGGCGGCAGTTGCGGCCGGGCCCGTGCTGCTCCGGGCAGGTAAGTGGAGCCTGAGGCGGGGGCTGCTAAGTCAGAGCTGTTTTCCAAGCTGGAATTCTCACAGCCTGTCTTGCTGATAGGGTGGCAGAGAGGACTCAGTTGGAGCTGTTTGAGAAGCTTTTCCTTCCTTTATCGCTTTCTCCAAAGTCAACTGAAAGGAGAAAGCTAAGCTTTGGTGGAAGTAAAAGACAAACTTGTGAATCCACGTCTGGAAGTGAAGTCCATGAGGCGGATTTCCCAGCAGGCTCTTCTGCAGGGTATTCCCATTCATTCACACACTCGCCACTCACTCATTCACTCTACAAATAGTCATTGAGCACCTACTGTGTATCTGACATTGTTCTGGGCCCTGAGAACAAAACAGTCGCAATTCCAGATGTTAATAATGTCATATCTATTATTTTACTAGTGAATCATAGACTACTAGTAGCTTTCACTGGTCAGCTGGTGACCAATGCCATTAAGGCAGAAAAGGGGACCAGCAGGCTGGTTGGGAAAGGGAGCTTTGTGAAGGGGATGTCTGAGCAGAGGCCGAGGGACGAGGGAATGATTCATGCAGCTGTTTGGAGACGGATTATTTAGGGAGAGGGAACAGCAAGCACAGAGTGCCTGAGTGGGACAGTGCATCCTTGGCATTTGGAGGGCACCATGAGCAGAACTGGGTGATTAGAACACAGTGAGTGAGGCATGAAAGGAGATGAGGTCAGAGAAGTGGGGGACTTGGGACGAGGATAATCAGATACAGGTCATAGCAAAGGCTTTGACATGGAATAAAAAAGGAAGTTACTGGAGGGTTTAGAGAAGTGCAGGGAAATGATCCTAGATTTTAAAGCAGTGCTGAACCACAGAACTTTGTGTGATGATGGAAATGTTCTAAAATATACAGTGTCCAATAAGGTACCACTAACCACTAGTGGCTGTCGAGCGCTTGAACTGGGCTAACATACCTAAGGAACTGAACTTTTTAATTAACACAATTGTAAGTGGAATAACCAAGGTGACTAGTGGTAGCATATTGGACAGCACAGTTTGAGATTTTCGCTGGTTGCTTTGTGGAGAATAGTCTGTAGGGAGACAGAAGCAGGGTGAAGACCCTAGGAGCTATTGTAATAATCCAGACCCTGGGTTAGCAAACTTTTTTGGTAAAATCCAAGGTAGTAGATATTTTAGGTTTTGCAGGTCATATGGTCTTCATGACAACTACTTAAGTGTGCCATTGTAGCATGAAAGCAGAACAGACAATATGCAAATGACTAGAATGGTTGAGTTTTCTTAAAACGTTATTGGTGGGTCAGATTTGGCCCCTGGCTGCAGTTTGCCAACCTCAGATGTGGGTGGCAGGTGCTGGTGCCTGGGACCAGGATGTACTTCAAAGGTAGCACTGACAGGGTTTATTTGTAGACTGCACCGGGGGTGTGGCTGAGAAGAGCAGATACTTGAAGGTTTTTGTCTTCTGAATTTAGTAAACTGGAGTTGCCATTGACTACTATGGAGAAGACTTGGATGGGAGAACATTTGGGAGGAGAGAGAGATCTGGTTGAATTTGACCTTGCTAAGTTTGAGATATCTATTAGGCATCCAGGGGGAGTCTTAGAGTTGAGGCTGGAGATCTGGACTGCAGAGATGTATTTGATAGTCATCAAAAATAACAGTACTAAACGTGTGCATAAGGTCTGCTAGAATGAGTTTGATGAAGAACAGCAAAAATCTGAAGACTAATCCCCTGACATTCTCCACTGTGTAGAGGTGAAACAGGTAAGGAGGACCCAGCAAAGGAGCCATGAGGAAGGGTCCGCGCAACCGAAGGTGGTGATCTAGCAACCAGGTGAAATATGTCAGAGATCCATCTGTACAGTCACATGCTCCTGGGACACAGCAGGCACATGCATCTTTGTGGGGTCCATGGATCATTGGGCACACAATACTCTACACTGACTTCTCTTGAGGTGTAATGCACAAACCCCCTGCACAGAGGCCTTTGGTGGCCTCCCATTGCCTACAAAGTAAAGTCCAAGTTCTCGACCAGGAATTTGTATTTGAACGTGGCTGTGAGCCAGACCACAGCACTCTTCATAGGTTGACAGTAAGCCCTGCACCTTTACCCTGCTCTATTTACTCATCCTGTTCAAATCCTCTATGTTTGGAATGCCATGCTGCCCTTCTTTGCCTATTGAAATCCTAGCAGTCTCTTCGGAGGCAATGTAGATGTCCTTTTCTCCATAAATACGTCCTTAATATCAGCCTCCCTCCATCTTTTCTCATCCATTCTTAAACCCTGGTCTTGGTTCCTCCCAGTCTACCATTGATTCCAGTTGAGTAATTCCCTCAAGATATATTAAACTACTAGAAGCAGGAGCACAGAGAACGGTGTAAAGCAGACCTATGTTTCAATACCAGCTCTGCCACCACTGGCTTGTGATTTTGCTCAGTAACTTGGAGGCTCCATTTCTTCACCTGTAAATTAAGACAGATAAGTTTCATGAGGTGTAAATAAGATATTTATATTAAATGTATGCATTTATTATATTATTTAATATTAATAATTTGCAAGGAAAAGACAAGGATATTGCTATTTTTAATCTCCAGTGTTTTTCACTTCCTCTTGCACATACTTCCTCTTAAATTACATGGAAAGGATTAAGCATTAACTTCTATGCCTTAAGTAAATTACAAGTGAATTTCTTGTTTTTCATTTTACAGTCCTTGTTGAAGATCTTTAGAATCATTGCCACTTGACAGTTTATTAACTTGATAACAGCACAGGAATATGTGGTTCTTCCTTTGCCCCAAATGCCACTTTTCTTGTTCATCAACACAGCATCATAGGATGAGAAGGAGCTGTAGCAAAGTCAATACTTAGTGACTTTTCCATTAGACCCTAAAACATTGTGCTCAGAATTGATGGCAGTGCATCAGGGGAGAAAGGGAAAGGTCGCGCCGACCCTCTGCTGTGGCTTTGTGAACCTTCAGCAGCAAGAAGCATAGTTGCTTTCCCCCAAGTAGCTATTTGCTAGGGAGTTGTCTTGAAAGGATTGCTTCCGTGACAGTGTGTACTGGGGAATTTTTTATTGAGACTTTCCATTGGTGTTGTCACATAGTGCTTACTGCAGACAGCTTTTTATTTCAGAACTGTAGGTAACATTGAGAGTTATGGAGTGTCTCCCGCCCTCTTGGCTACATTGAATCAAACAAAAGTGCCTTCCCTTGTCAGACTGAAGCTGAATTTTTTTGGCCCTTCCTTGGAAAATAGGTGTATTTGCTGGTAATATGTCTTGATGTTCAGTGTAAACCTTCCTTACTGCATTGCCTTTTAGCTTTCTGTAATCTACACTTCATATAACATGATGTAAAAATTTTCTATCCTATAAACTCCTTTGGACTCTTATCCCACTTATTAGTTAACTACTAACAATAATAAGAATGACTTCTGTGGACAGGTCATTTTTACTAATAACTTTTGGGGTCTTCTAATTCAGCAACCCTCCAACACATGATCTTTTCTGTAGTGCCCCTCTGTTGTTACGTTTGTTCATTCCAACATTAAGACATTTAGTGATACAGAGCACACCACCTATTGAGGAAACCCTTTCTCCATTCAGTGAAATGGGCTATTAGAAAGCCTTCTGTGAGTGCAGCACACTCTGTCTCTTGCAAACTTGCCTGTCTAGCCTTTGGGTTTAAAGGAAATAGTATAATCCCTCTTCCATAAAATAGTCCTTCACAATATTGGATGATGAGAACATAGTTCTGTTTTATACACCCTGTAGGTTCTCAGGTAATGTTGGTTATTGATGAATTTTTCTCCATTTATTCTTCCTTAGAAATAGTTTTAAGAAAATTTATAAAAAATGCAGAGAGAGAGAGGGGGAGAGAGAAAAGAACTTAATTGCAAACTACAAACTTGTAGCAGGCTATAAGGAGAAATGTGGGAATGATTGACAGCTGTCTTGGTTATTCTCTATTGAGTATATATACACTGAGTGGCCAGATTATTATGACACCTGACATTTGTAGGCAAATTAGCCATAATTTTGCGCTGACGTTGCTAGAGGGCCAGACTATTAGAAATAGGGAAGCACATTCAAAGGCTGTTAAATCGCGTTGTTAACCCATATCTTCAGAAAAAAATCACTTCTACTGTCGTGGTAAACAACCTGCTTCCCTATTTATAATGGTCTGGCCCTCTAGCAACTTCAGCGTGAAATTATAGTTAATTTGCCTACAAATGTCAGGTGGTCATAATAATCTGGCCACTCAGTGTATATACTTATGCCATTAAAAAAAATCTTGCATTTTTTTAGAAGACAGTAATTACACTAGTGTCTTATATACTTGTTAAAGCGGTACTGTTTGCTTATTCATCAGTGATCAATGGATTTGGATGCATGTTGACCTACTGTGCAAGTCCTGCATACTGTTATTTGAGGGTGAGGGGAAAAGAGACCTTCATAAAAGATCCTGCCAGCTAAATATTTATTTAGCTAGAATGAGCACTGCTGTCAGCCCACTGCTCCTCAGGGAATAATAAAAGGATTCTTTGTGCTTCCTTTTGCAGTGATGTTTTTGGTGTGACTGGAAGGGTCCGTGGGGCATAGGAGATTTCCTCAGGCTTTCCTGATGTTATTTTATTTTTAGTTAGCTGTAGACTTTTTGTTTAACATTTGATTTAATGAGTCTTCTTTTTCTAAGCTTCATACTCATACTTTCAATGGTATTTTTTGAAAAGCATCAAAATAATCACAGTCAAATTTGATGATTCTCCAAAAGGCTTCCATGATTCAGTGATAGATAGTCCCTTTCTGACAGGAGACTGGGAATAGTTCTTTTTCTAAGTCTCAGATAACTTAGTCTCCTGGTCAGAGGAATAAAATTAATTAAATCTTAATCTGGAAAACTCCCAGAGCAAGGTATAAAGTAATTGACCTCTAGAAATTGAATGTTAGAGCGTTCTGATGAGTAATCATCTGACTGCTGTGATTGACGACTGTGATTGCTTCTCTTAGATGTAGGTGAAGGGAATAAGTGATGGGGGCTTTTGACCAAATAATAGTGGGGCTTTGATTTTCTGATATTCTAATATTGCTACTATTTCTAACAACCACAAAGCAAGGAAAGGTTAAAAAGGAAAAGAACAACACCCTATACATCCCAAAGGCAGATAAAACAGCATTTTGGTGACCTTCCTGGTGACCCACATAGTACCAATAAGATGATTGGAAAAAGGGTAGTAACTACTGGGGACAATAAGAGGAGTCTTGTTAAATGGGTTTGAAATTATATTCTCTACCTGAACAGGGACCTTACAAGACAAACCCTAGAGCAGAGGTGGGCAACCCCTGGCCCGCATGCCAAGCATGGCACGCCAGTAACTTTTGCTGGCACGAGAAACCCTCTTTTATAATCTTCCATTTACAATTTTTTTCTTAATATCGACTTTTTTATTTTTCAGATAAATTCAGTGTAGGTGCATCTTAGATAAATAAATAATTTTACATAACAAGTTATCTTAAAGACCATAGACATGGATTGACGAGAGAGGGGAAGAGCAATTTCTATGCCTCTGCCTTAACTCTCCCTGCCTTCCTAGATCCGACCAGTGTTTTGGTTTCATCCACATATGCTTGTGAATCTTTGTTCTCAGTGATGAATTTTGTTAAGTCTCGTAATAGGAGTAGCCTGACGGATGAAAGTAGTAGCTCGTGCATATCTCTGAAGGTCACGAAATATAAACCTGATGTAAAATCTCTGTCATCAGTGATGCAGCAGCAAAAGTCCCACTGATAATATCAAACGGAGTCATAAAGTTTTCTGTCGGACTATCAGTGTACATGTATACATTAAAAAATAAATGTATTTTTCATCATCATATACTGTGTTTTTGTCACTCGAATGAATTTTATTATTTCTTCAAGGTTCTTCACATACGTACACCTTAAGAGATATCAAGTAGGCGTAACATGTTCTCAAAAAATTAGGGCACGCAGAAGAATTTTGAGTCAGCGATTTTGCTGGTTTTGGCATGCACTCACAAAAAGGTTGCCCACCCCTGCCCTAGAGGTTAGCAAACAGGATCCGCAAGCACGGAATCTGATTAATTGCCTGTGATGACCCTTTACTGAAATGTTCTAAACTCCAGTTATTATTTTCAGATGATAGATTGGTGAAATGTATTAGTGCTGCTACTATATCTGTTGAGCATGGCTCTCGAAAAAAGTAGCTTTTGACATTATCAACTCTACTTGGTGAACTACTAACTATTTCAGAGTTTGAGATCCCATGTTTTCTGGATGACTACTGTCTGGATGTGTCTGTAAAGCCATTAGTCTTTTTTCTCTCCATTCTCTTTCTTTCCTCCCTTCTGTTATTTGCGAAATTCTGAACATAGAGTAAAGAATAAGGCAAGTTCCTGTGCTAATGGAGTTTATAATCCAAAGCATTTCGGAAGGAGTATCCAAAGTTATCAGTATTGATAATTATCAGTATAATTTACAAGTATACACTTTGTTGTTACTGTTGTTTTTCTGCTTTGTATAAATTAACTCACTTTAACAGATAAACACTAGTATGGTGAGGTTTAGTCATTTCATAGCGAATGCTGTGAAAGGCATGATTAGCCTTAAGTAAGATTAAATGTTCTACTTTTCTCTCTTAGATTTCATTTGATTTCACAAGACTCACTTGATAATTATTACAAAACGAATCTAGTACAAATGGAAAATGAGATTTAGTTCTTCTTTTTATCAGACTTTACTAAAATATAGGTCACATTTAAAGAGACGAGCAGCATATTTAACATAATCAACAGCAGACGTAGATTTTACCCTGTAGTAATTTCTTTTTTGTACAACAGCATTTCAATCAAAGTTCTAGTGTGATTTTTAAAATGTTGTATTGGCTTATCTCTGTGATAAAATAAAAATAACATCAAATTTTCCGTTTGTAGGGTTCAGTTCAATGACACTAAATACATTCACCTTGTTGTACAACCATCACCACCATTCATCTCCAGAATGTTTTCCTCTTCCCACACTCCAATACTACCCATTAATAGTCACTCCCCATCCCCCTTGTTGCTTTTGATTTCTTTTATGTGGGATGTGAATAAAAAGAATGCCTTTTATCTTTGAATTCTTTGTAAATAGATTTTCTGTTTATTACTGGTGTACAATGAGAAAAATATCTATTTAATTTGCAAAGCAGCCCAGAAAAAAGATAAGGAGATAAATAAAATAGTAATCTGTCCAGTCAGAGTCAACACCCCCTGGTGCAGAGGAAGGAGGCGCATGGAATCTGGCCTGGCAGGACCTCGGCTTGAATCCTGGCTCCAGCACTTACTCTGGATAGTGCTTCTGGGCACGTTATTAATTAACCTCTCTGCACCTCCGTTGTCTCAGCTCTAGAATGGGTATAATAAAGGCTTCCTTTACCTACCTCACAGGGATGCTATAAGGAACTAAGGAGCTAATTATGTAAAACTATTGTGAAAATCAGAACTCACATTTCAGGGGCCAATTTAATTGTTATGTCATGTACCTCTGTGTTTTCCTCTGTTGTTTTTCCTTGCCAAGTCTTAACTCCCTAAATTGAGGTCTTGTCATTATGTTTGACAAATCTGACTATGTCCTTTAATCATTATTGTCCCTAAACCTTAGTGTTACTAAGTCCATGACTTCCTTCCCATTGCTTGGCACCCACCACATCTCTGTAGCTGTCCTGTAGGTGGTCTACTGAGGCCTATCCTTCCCAGAATTCCTCATATAACTGACTGCAAGTGACAGAGATGTAACACGTTGTGACCTAGGTAAGCAGGGGCTGCTGCTCATTTGCCCTCACTTCCAAACATGTCATATCAATGTGATTGAAAATGCCAACTTTAACTTATTTTTAGTGAAGCCCCCAGAAAAATAGTTGCCTAACAATAGTTTTTCTCCTTTTCATTAAATAATTTTTGTGGTTTTTCAAAATGTGGCTTGTGACAGAGGAATATGATATTTAAATAAAATTCTTGGATTAAAAAAAAAAGTGCCGAAGTGAACAACTTTTGAAAAGGGCTGTTTGGGCCCACTCCATAATTGACATTCTGTCACGGCTCAGACTTTACTTCATTTCTGCTCAACTCAATATATGGATTTTTATACAAACCATTTACCAAACACTAGACAATAGCGCCTTAGCAGATCAAATTTGTGCAGGTGGGTTGTCTGTCATCCACAGGAGAGCTCCCTCGTGTCACCGGGACAGCTTCTGTTAGCAGCCCAGGAGGAGAGTGGGTGACACTTACATACTCAAATTATAGATGGGAGCATCCAAGTCCTGGAAAGAATGTAAAATTAAGCCTTTCAGCCTGTGCGTTCATTATCACATTAAGCAGGGAGATTGGGATGATGGGTCATAAATTGGTTTTCCTTTTATTTAAACAGGACCTGGCAGAATGTAAATGGAGTCTCTGAAATTCACTTATCTCATGATTGTTCTTCCCTTTTCTTTCACCATGGGTATGAGTTTGAAACTTGAGGTGATCTCTATTTCTATTAGACTTCATTTATTGGGAAAATTATATTTAGTTTTTTTTCTTATTTCTTTTAGTTTCTGTATGCCTTCTAGAAGTCCAGGGATTCCTTGACATTCTAATTTTCCTCCATTTATTTCATGCAACTTCTTGAAATTTTAGGGATTTAGTAAATTGATTCCCGACTCATCATCAGTATTTCTTGAGGGATTAGGCAGAGAAAAGAAAACCTCATAGACACAGACAATGATATGGTGATTACCTGAGGGAAGGGGGCGTGCAGGGAGGTAGAAGAGTTGGTAAAGGAGGGATAAATGGAGATGGAAAGAGACTTGACGTGGGGTGGTGAACACACAATACAACATACAGATGATGTATTATAGAGTCATACACCTGAAACCTTTATAATTTTATTAACCAATATCATAAATATAATAAAAATTTAAAAATTACAAATTTTTAAACTATAGTTTAGTGTTAGTCAACTGTTTAAAGCCAGGCCTAACTCAAAATTTTGATGAGATCTTTAATGTAGGACTTAATGTAGATGTGAGTTGAAACCTTGGTTCAGGTAGTCTGCTTCCTTTTTCACAAAGCGTCTGATTTCTAATGTTGAGCCATATTGTTTATTAACCTCTTCCAGCTGGCTCACAAGTTTGCGTGATTCCTCTGCACATACTCCAGTCATCTTTCCAGTCTTTTCTCATGAGAAATATGCCAAGTTACACTGGAAGATTGTTTATCTGCCTCAGTTAAATGGGACCTTAGGCCTTTTACCTTCCAAGATGTTGAAGTCCTTCTCCACTTCTTAAAACTCCAAATCCTCCCTGTTAAAGAGCATTCTCTTATCATGCCCCTTCTACTCTACTTCACAATTTTCCCTTTATCTTCCTCTTCTATGCATTTATTCCTTCTTCTGAGGAATAAATATTATTCCACCATATCAAGCAAAGTTCGCCATTTGTGCTTTTAATTGTATTAATTCCTATATTTTTCAGAATCTTGCTCCATTATCCACTACTCACCCCAATCCAACCTTTCTCCATCCTCCTCACATATTTATTTCCTCTATATCCACTGGTTTCTTTTCTTTTATCTACCAATTTTCCTCCTCGTCCTAAAGAAACCTTCTCCAGACGTCAGATCTCCTCAAGACATCGCCCTGTATCTACACCACATTCATCCAAAGAGCAGACTGTGCTCCTTTTCTCTGCCACCCACTGACTCTAATGTTTTAATTTAATGCTTAATATTCTTCATCATTCTGTTTAGATCAGTGGTTTCCAACCCTGGCTACATTTGAATCATCTGTATAGCTTTTAAAAACTGCAAATACCTGGGCATCAGCTTGACAAATTCTAATTTAATTGGTCAGCGATAAGTCTCTTTATTGATAAACTAAAGGTCTGGTGCACAGATTCGTGCACCAGTGGGGTCCCTCGGGCTGGCCTGCACCCTCTTGCAATCCGGGACCCCACTGGTGCATGATTGGAGGCCCAGGAGGGACCATGGGAGGGCTCCAGGGCATGTCTAGCCCGTCTAGCCCAGTCCTGATTGGCCAGACCCCAGCAGCAAGCTAACTTACTGGTTGGACTGTCTTCCCCCTGGTGGTCGGTGTGCGTCATAGCTACCAGTTGAATGGTCGAACGGTCGCTTAGGCTTTTATGTATATAGATTGTAAAATCTTACTGGAGGACTCTGATTTGCTGCCAGGGTTGAGAACCACTGGTCCCAATGACCACAGTAGTCACCCCTAACTGTTCATTCAGTTCAACAGGTTTTCTCTCCAACATTTACCCTCCTTTCAAATTAGGTGGAAACCTCTTCCATACGCTTGTAGACATCCACAGTTGGATGAGTGTGCTGTGTGGTCTCCCACTTGTCTCTGTCCTCGCTTCTTTCCTCTTTCTCCTTCCTATCCCTAAAGCATTGCTTCTGCCCAAATTACTAACCTAGGTTTCTTCTAGGCTAAATAATACAGATCAGTGATCTTATTTCCTTGCTTTACCATTATATTTATGTAGTATCACCCTACTCGCTGTCCCTAAACCAGAATCCTCATTATAAACTGCGTTATAGACATCTGTACCCATATACACCATTGGCAATCATGTCCAAAGAAGAGCTTATCATCTTTCAGGAACTGTTGGGTTTTCTTTGTTTGTTTATTTGTTTTTAGCTTTTTCCCCCCCAGCCACCTAAGCCATAAGCATCATATCTATCTTCACGTTTATCTTCCTTTTTGCCACTACCAGTTATTATCTAAGTTCTATAGTTTCCATCCTAGGAATTGCTCCTTAGTTTGCTCTTCTTTTGCTATTTCCAGTCATTAATCTTGTTCTGGCTGCACATGAACAATTACAGTGGCCCACTAGCTGGCCTTCACTGTGTCCTACACAGTGCTGCTATATTAATTTTCAGGCACAGTTCCACTCTTTTCACTATCCTTTAAAACCTTCTGTGGCTCCTTATTAATTATAACTTAATGCAAACAATTATTATGAAATTCTAGGCTCTTGATAATGGGTCCTTGCCAGCATTTTCATTACTCTGCCACAGGACTCTGTGCTTTAGCCAAACTAAGCTGTTTGCTATTCCCTCACCTCTAAACTGTTCCTCTGACTTTTCTTGTGTAAATGTTCTGCCTTATGAAGCTTATTACTTTTGTTATAAATCCCATAGGAAGAAAGATTTTTGCCATAAAAGTTCCAGCATGTGTGGATTCTTCTCATGGTATTTGACTTCCAAAGTCAACGTGGAACTAAGTGGCTTAAGGTTTCTGGTGGCTCAGATATCATTTAACCAGAGTGTGAACATTAGAAAATGGCTGTGGCTGATGGTGCTATGTGGGACATCCTGGGATTCTGTCTAGCAAATTGCTCTTCCCTTCAACCCATCCAAGGTGAAGATTAGGTTTTTCACTTTTATTAGCGACAACTTCCGTGCTTTCTGTAGGCTAGAGCTTATCTTCCCAGCCTGGACCTTTGATGAAATATGCCACTCAGCCTTTGACAGAGTAAATCTCCTAGAAAGTCGGACCGGTATACTTAGGTTCCTTTAACTTAAACCCAGATTGTCCTTCTGCTGTCTTAGAAGAAGTGAGATTTCTCAGCAGTAGCAACAACAATGTCAATCTGTCTGAGTCTGTTAATGACTCGTTTGCAATGCTGGCAGACTCATGAAGGCTGGAAAAATTAAATGCACAGCATCATTCACCTCCTCCGTGGCCAGCATTGCTGGGAAACAGTATAGTGCTTAGTGCAACATTTTACAAGACAAGAGTTCTTTCAGCAGAATGAACTTTCTACTGGGGTGTGGGTAATGGATTGACAAACTGGTGACTTTGTTGTTTGAGGCGTTCTCTAGAGATGGACCACAGGCTCTGCGTGTCTGCAAAAGGTGAGCAGTTCGTCAGCATGACCTCTTTTGCATAGATAATTTTGGAGATGTATTTTTGGTGTTTTGAGAACATCACTTTCATAGAATATGACTTAAAGTCTTTTTTTAAAGTAGTAATTATTAGAAATTGTCTAAACTATTAGCTTCTTCTGATTTGAAGATAATGTTATTGGCATCTCTAGGGACGCTGCAGTAAGGAGCGTAGGTACCATATGAACCAGCATAAGTTCCCTTCCAACTCCAAGTTGTGTTGTTAGGTCCATTCCATTTGAATTCTTCTCCAGTAAGTGAGATAAATATGCTTTAGACAAGTTCCCATTTTTATATGTAGAACACATTGATAAAATAGATGCCTTGTTTTGACAGTTTCTAGCTGTTGAAGAGAGTGAAACTAACTGGCCAAATGGAGACAGAAACAAAACCTGAGATCCCAAAGTGCTATCTAAAGCTATAAAGTGTAATATAAATGCAAATTATGAGTGGTGGTCTGAGACCGGATACTACCGACCTCCTACTGCCTTTTGTACCCACCATAGGATAGGCCTATGCTTTTTCAACAGGGTAGCAAACAGCATTTTATGAAAGGGCAACATTGAACTTCATGACATAAACCTACGTTGTCTTTGTCATGATGAGTGTGTTCTTTTCATTCATCAAAACCCTTTTGTAATCTTTATTATTTTGAATCTGTGTTGCTTCCTTGAATAACAATAACAAGTTCTATACATCTTCCTCCCATTGCTTGTCATTTCTTGGATTTGTTCTGAAATGGCCATTAAGCTTCAAGATAGGCCCCTTTTGCTGTAGAGTTAAGCAATTTGTTGACTGTGTCTGTTTTCAGCTTTGCCTTGCCCCATGAAAAGCCAATTAACAATTAAACTGAAGAGGCTTTGCCTGGCTGGTGTGGCTCAGTGCTTGAGCATCGATCTATGAGCCAGGAGGTCATGGTTCAATTCCCAGTCAGGGCGCATGCCCAGGTTGTGGGCTCAATCCCCAGTGGGGGACATGCAGGAGGCAGCCAATTGATGATTCTCTCTCATCACTGCTTGTTTCTATCTCTCTTTCCCTCTCCTTTTCTCTCTGAAATCAATAATAAATAATAAAAAATATTTTCTTTTTTAAAAAAGAATAGGCTTTATTGAGTATCTGCTATATGTGAAACACTGTGTCCATTTGAGAGGATGCTTGAAAGTAGAATGTATCTGCCATAGATGAGTGGGCACTTAACTATCACAAACCATGGATTCGTATTAGCCTTGAATATATTTGTTACTCAGAAGTATCTTCATCAATACTTCTGACTTTGGCACAGGAAGCTTACAGCTGAACAGAAGAAACTAGTTGTACCTAGATGGTTTGGATTGAAATTCGAGTAAAGGCTTTGAGATAAGGAAGAGGCATCATATAATTATTATAAGCAGTATTTCTATTTCTAAAAATTTTGTATAAATTTAAAAAAATGGTAGCAGGATATTTTGGATGAAAGTATGAGTTCAGCAGTTACCATTCTGCCTTGTCCTGCCACTTTCTCCATAGGCGATTCTAGGAAAGTTATTTATCTCAGCTGCCTCAGTTTCCTCATCAGTACAAGGGCAGTAATCACTGGCTTTCCCTGTAGAGTGGTATTGAGGTGTAATGTTACATCTAACACTCATAAAACAGGCTTGTGGTTTCAGTGAAATTTCATTGCAGAACCATATATGTGAATGTTAATTATAATTCTTCTTCTTCTTTAGAAGACTCCTGTTAGTAGCTATTTTTGCACAATAGATGCTGCTGTTACCCCTCCTCTTTATATAGAGATCTGTACACTGAGTGGCCAGATTATTATGACCACCTGACATTTGTAGGCAAATTAGCTATAATTTCGCGCTGAAGTTGCTAGAGGGCCAGACCATTATAAATAGGGAAGCAGGTTGCTTAACATGACAGTAGAAGTGATTTTTTTCTGAAGATATGGGTAAACAAAGCGATTTAACAGCCTTTGAATGTGGGATATATGTGAACATGAGTGGCCAGATTATTATGACCACCTGAC
>NW_005371949.1:335010-349977 GCF_000412655.1 Myotis brandtii | reverse complement strand
GCGTTGTTTACCTATATATTCAGAAAAAAATCACTTCTACTGTCGTGGTAAACAACCTGCTTCCCTATTTATAATGGTCTGGCCCTCTAGCAACTTCAGCGCCAAATTATAGCTAATTTGCCTACAAACATCAGGGGTCATAATAATGTGGCCACTCAGTGTATATTTAAATTCTCTTTATGCCACTTTCATTTTCTCTAATATATGTTTTGAAAAAAATCAACATTTCATATATAACAATGCCCAAGTTTTCTAGAATGATTGGAGATTAAGAAGTTTTCAAAGCAAAATTTAGCAGAAGACTGGTTTAGCTTTTAATGCTAAAACTTAGTTTTGAACCTTTCAAAGGAAATCTCTCTTAAATGTGTAGTAATCCCTCTTGCCTCTTTAAGCCTTAACTCTCCATTTCATGATGATTCACACATCTGTCAATTACCGGATTGTAGGAACTTAAAAAGTAAAAAGCTTACCTTTGGCCATTTCTCTTCAAAACAAAGATCTTTATGGATAGTATGCCATGGAATGAAATTCCAAAAAGTTAATTATGGCACTAAATACTGGTGTTCAATCAGAAAAGTAGAAGCACATGTAGGAGTGTGTGTATAATATACAAACACACACAACAAAATAAAAAATTGTTCCAGGGACTTGACTGTATGCAGTTGTGGGCTCCGGTTAAACCGTTTCTTGAGATCTCATGCTGTAATTTGAAGTCTGCAGGGCAGTGGGAAAGAGGAGAGAGAGATGTAAGGTCAGGGAGAATAAGGACGAGCTGGAACACACAAGCATGGATGGGAACTGTGTCCTGCAGGAGAACGTGGCACCTCATCATTGAGTTAAAGGCACACTTGGCATAGGTCTCGCAGAAGCTGAGGACCCAGGAAGGAGGAGCAGTTGCAGGCCCCACAGCAGCCCCACGCTGAGAAGTTGAACCAGCAAGATGAAGACCCCAACCTCGCAATCTATAAAACAGGTGGCTGCTGCTTCCTTTCCACCTTTAAATCCCACCCCACAGGAAACACTCAGGGGAGGGAATTCAGGCAAATGTAGGTTAGTCTGGCCAAGTCAATACATTACAAAGTTATCGTAATAGCAAAGCCTTCTGTATAACTTCTTTATCATTTCAAAAGGGTAATATTCTTCGACAAGTCAAAGCCTTTCCCAATCTTCTCATAATATGTGTAGTCAAATGCCAGGCATAATTGCCCTGGCCGGTGTGGCTCAGTTGGTTGGGTGTCTTCCAATGTACTGAAAGGTTGCCAGTTCTATTCCTGGTCAGGGCAGATCCTTGGGTTGCAGGCTCGATCCTCAGTAGAGGGTGTGTAGGAGGTAGCAGATCTATGTTTCACTTTCACATCAATGTATCTCCTCTCTAAAAAAAATAATAAAATTCCAGGCACAGTCAAAATATGTAATTGCATTATTAATGTTACTCTGGAGCTTAGAGTCCTATGTAATGGCTCATTGCATTTGAGGGTAGAATTCTAATGTAGTAAAATTAAAAATAAATAAATGAGAAAATTAGGGAACATTCTTTTGAAAAGTTTCATCGATTTAGGAGATCAATTCTATAATCATATTTTATATTATAATTTAATTTGATTCAGTGAATTAACTTTGGCAAGCAGAAAGATATTATACTATCAAGTCATATTAATAGTAATCCTTGCTGGCCTCATATAACTACAGTTGATTCTTGAACAATGTGAGGGCAGGGTGGTGTTGAACCCTCACACAGTTGAAAGTCCATGTATAACTTTTGACTCCCCAAAAACTTACCTACTAATAGCCTACTTTTGACGGGAAGACCTACTGATAATATAAACAGTCAATTAACACATATTTTATGTTACATATATTGTACACTGTATATAAGCCAAAGAAAAGAATATTATTAAGAAAATCATAATGAACAGAAAATACGTTTATAGTATGTATTTATTGGGAAAAAAAATTGCCTATAAGTGTTCCTGTGCAGTTCAAACCTGTGCTGTTCAAAGGTAAACTGTATATGGGATGAAATTGCCCTGAGTGTTGAGCTTGACAGAAGGAACTGATATGCATTAGCTTATACCCTGAAGCAACAGGTAAGCATATGGGCCCTTGAAAACTCTAGGGCTATGAAATTTGCAATTATCCACACATTTTCTACATAAGAGCCTGCATCAGTGTTAACATGAGCATTAATAGTAAGCTCTGTCCTCTAAACTTAAGGCTCTTGATCCATCCTTACCGGTGGGGATAGTCGTTAACATGCTTTAGAAACGTTGCTCAGGACCGTCTGTTGCAAATAACAAGTTCTCTGGAAGCACTCCTACACTGTTGGGCAGCTTCATGGTTTATTGGTTGTCTTTCTTTATATAGAATGCAGCCTTCTTTTTCCTAATCCCATATAATAAAGAGCTAATATGCTAATTAGCCTGAACAGCTGAATGACCATCCAGACAACCTTCCACACGACCTCCCGCATGAAGCCGGGGCTGCAAGGGGCTGTGAGGGCCCAGCCCAGGGGTGGGCAAACTTTTTGACTCAAGGGCCATAATGGGTTCTTAAACTGGACCGGAGGGCCGGAACAAAAGCATGGATGGAGTGTTTGTGTGAACTAATATAAATTCAAAGTAAACATCATTACATAAAAGGGTACGGTCTTTTTTTTTTTTTTTTAGTTTTATTCATTTCAAACGGGCCGGATCTGGCCTGCGGGCCGTAGTTTGCCCACGGCTGGCCTAGCCCCTTGCACGATTTTGTGCACCGGGCCTCTAGTGACAATGTAAAATGCTTCAAAAACACACATCTCAGCAAATTGCTTTTCCTTGAGACAAGGGTGGTACTCTGTAAGGACAAAAGTCTCCTTTGTAATCACCCGCCTTATAATATGATGGTGATTATATCTCACATTGTCTACAGAGGGTTCCAGGGATGATGGCCCTGTTAGATCAAAGGCACAGGTGACTCTAGGAATGATGGTCCTGTTGGATCATAGGTGTAGGTGACCCCAGGAATGATGGTCCTGTTGGATCATAGGCGCAGGTGACCCCGGGAATGATGGTCCTGTTAGATCATAGGCGCAGGTGACCCCGGGAATGATGGTCCTCTTGGATCATAGGCGCAGGTGACTGTAGGAATGATGGCCCTGTTAGATGAGGAGGCAGATATTAACATCTTCCTATTAGAATTGAGGAAAGACACAGCGTTGGCAATAAACAGCTTGCCAACTGTTGATTGCCTGCCGTTCCAGACCCAGCTCCTTTGCCTGGCTGTCAAAGGCTAATGGTGTTCTGGTTGTGCTCTGCCAGGAGGGGTGCCCTTTCCTGCCCCTTGGAGTCATCATGGTTTGTCTAGGGCAGTCATGCCAATGCTGTTTCTTTTACCAGCAATGGGCTGGGCCATGGATAAATAATACAGTTCTGGTCAGCAATTTCCAGAGGAAGTATACTGAGGCATTTGGGGAAAGGGTTTCTCTGATGAAAAGATAATTTAAAAACACAGGCTGCTTGTTTCTGTCAGCAGTGTCAAACGTACATGTTTTACTTAGAAGTGTGACAGCCATTTTGTAACCAAAAAGGGACAAACCTCTGATAATAAAAGAATAGAAAGATGGAAAACCCCTGAGCCATTGAATGAACTAGTTGTGAAACCGCCCTGCCTTTGGAATCCTCGTCTTGAATGCTAATCATTATTCTTACTGTTTAGTCTGCCTGTGAGTCTGGTGCTTGGGCAGTCGAGAACATTCCAGGCTCCCCCTAATGTGACTTTGTGACCAAAACCTAAGGGATATAAATTAGGTTCATCCTATTAGCTGTATGCATGTGGCATTGGAAAGGGGTGAAGGCTGAGCTAAAGGCTGCTTTTTGTGGCCTGGCTCTTTGCTGGGAGCAGGTATGGCAATGCTGGTATTCCCACAAGTGTTGAAAGTCACTCACTGGCTTCATGGCTTTCCAGAGGTTATCGCAACCTTGGCAACCTCCTCACTCCTCACTTTCCTACTAGTGACAGATGTAGGAGTTCCTCTGGTGGGTCAGGTCTTTAGTGTTATTTTTGAATAATTCCTAGAAACCCAGCTTCGACCTAGCTCCACCAGCTTTTCCTATGATGCTGTGAGCATGGAATTTCTTACATTAAATCCTTTTCTGCTTAAAATAACCAGCGTTGTTCCTCTTTCCTACACTGAAGCCCTGTCTACCACTTTTAGTCAGTTTTCTATCACTTGTAGTTGAAATAACCCTGGTCACATACATACTGAGAAGTGGAGCTAGGGCTTCAGTCCAGGTCACATGACAAGTTCACAGCTCTCTCCAGGGGACCTGACTCCACTTTTTCCTTTCATTTTGTCTCCCTTCCCTTTGTCTCCTAGAGTAGCCCCAGCAGGTGTCCTGTCTCTCTTCCCACCCTTGTCTTTCTAAGCATAGGTCTTCCCTTCAGACGCTGGCCCTCCCCACCTGAGGCCTGGGCTGGCCTGAAATGCCCACTGCTCCGTCCTGCTGCTCTCCCAATGGTCATGCACATGTGTCTTTAAGACACACCTGAAATAGAATGTTTCCTTTCAATGAAGCCTCCCACGTTCCTTTGCTTGACAAAGGCTGGCTTAACATCTTATTCCTGTCAGTCATTGTTCCTGGTGCATCATATCATAACTAGTGAGCGTTTCTCTCCCCCAACAGTGACCTTTGCAAAGAGACAGCCCAGGCCATGTCTGCCTCTGCATTCTGCTGTCTGGATGCAGTGTGCTCGCAGCACCTGCTGACGCCCCGTGGAAGTGTTCGAGTCCAGGCAGATGCAAATTGCAGCATTTCTTTTTGGAATTCACAAATTCAAAATCCTAAAGATGTTTTCTCAGCTTGCATTTCTGAATCTTAAATATTATACACGGGATCTGAGCCAGTATTTCACTGAAGCATGTTTGAAACCTGTGTTGCAGATGAATATCTGTGATATTACCTGAGGTCGTTATGGACTGTTGTTGTGGTATGACTGTGTTTCTCCGGACTGTCTGAAGAATTGTCTGCCATTTGCTGAGCAGGATTGATGACGTATGTGTGCCTGTGACCAGCCCTCAGGGACTGATGAAGTTATTTTCATAGAAATCCGTTTGCCCTTTCACAACTGCCCCCGAAGTCTGTAGACTTGTCCCTTCACAGTTGTACCCTTGTTGCTTTATAATACATGTGATGGGAACTAAAGTATTCCTGCTGTTGTACCATTGTCTGCTCAGCCAGCCCCCAACCCTCATCCTTAGTCTGATGATTCTTTCATTCACTTTCCCCTCTGTCTCCCTTGGCTTCCTTCTCCTATCACTTTGCCCCTCATTTCCTGGATTTTACAGCACTAACTTGGTTCTCATGGCTATTGCCAGCTTTAAGAATGTTTCTTTCCTTGTGGAATATCTAATAGAACTTGTGACCAGGGTTTATTCTTTGAAAAGTCCATCTTATAGACATTTCTGATTTATTTTAGCATTGCTAATTGCTCTTGCTTTATTTATTTTCTCCTAAAGATAAAATAAAACAGATATTTCATGACACCCTGGTTTCCCAGGCTTCTAGAAGAATGACTCCTCTCAGTGTTACTATATTGTGTTTGCTTATAGTGCAGTACACCTTGGTAGCAGATTAAGACTCTCAACCTACATGTTATTAATGCTCCGGAGAACGATATATGAGAAATTGAAAAGTTTAAAGTACTTTAGAAATAACTATTTTTAAATGAGTTTCATATTTGACAGCAAGGAAACGTCAGCTTTCCCCTTGACAGAGGAATCAGGAACTATTAAAAGCATTTGTCAATGCTGCATTGATATTCAGGCCGCTCACCTGGTGTGACTCAGTTATTTTCAAGTTGAAACTCTGCATACAACAGCATTTGAAGACAACACATGCAGCTTGAAGGATGTCACCTTCATTCCTGGGTTGCTCATCCCTCTAGAGTCATTTACCCAGGAGATTCTGTGCTGAAAATAAAGAAGACTGTATTTTAACATCAAAAGAGGAACAAAGAAAAAGGGGTGGTTTTTCTTCTTCCCAGCTGCCCCCTGGTGGCAAAGGCACAACCTACAGCAAAAGCATTGAACAAAGATTCTTGCTGTGTAGGGGCTGCTGCTGAGTCTTACCAAGGCCTCAAATCAAAGTCTGCAGTGCATGTTGCTCCCAAAAAGGAAGAGCAGAATATTGGGGCCCCTAATTACATTTCGCTTCCCACCAGCATCTGTTCTTATCAGAGTAGCACGAGGCTCTGCCAGCTCAGTCAATGCTTGTATATTAACAAGAGACAATCGATAGAAAAATTAAAGAGGAAAGTCAAGGTAATTAGGCTAAAGCTGCTGCTTATGAGTTTTCAATAATTGCTTTAGCTTCCTCTTGTTTTTCCATCTCCAGAAAAATAGGGCCTGATTGAAGGACTGGGTCGTGTTTGACTAAGGACATGTCAAAATTACACAAAGCCAGGCAGGAAATAAAATTAAGCCGTATTTGTTTTAGAGCAGCAAAAGGGGCTGTGCAGGATGGCGTGGGAAGAATAGACGTTGATTTAAATGTACCCATTAGCAGCTGTGCCTTTGTTGGTACCTGTTCCGTGTCAACAGTGTTTGCCACTGGCAGAGGCCCACTCCCAAGCACCGTGACATGTCATGTAGCAAAGAGGATGCATTTCTCCCAGAAACAAGATCTTTGTGGAAATTAGATGCCACTGTTTATAAAACCATGAGATAGCAGACCTCACAGCTGCCCTGTGGATCATACTTTGGCCATTGTCCTTTGTGGCTTAATTGACGGGGATCACTGCCCACTTATCAGCTGTAATGAACAAGCTACCTACTTTAGGTGGAAGAGGCTAATCTTTGGTTTTAAGCTACTTTGACATCTTTGTGCCCTGGTGTTGGAAGCCCTAAATAAAAGAGAGCCACCTTGTCTGACTGCTGCCTGTTAGGTTGGTGTGTCTGCCTCTTAGGGGAAAGAAAAAAGAAGGAATCCCCAGTTTGGGAGATACAAATCTAAGCAGAAAAGATAGGTTAGCGAGAAAGATATTTCATGTTTTATATTCATTTACAGCCTTCATTTGCACTATATCTGTCAGCTCAAGGCACTTTATAAACTTTACAACCAAATTATGTACCAACATCATTTCATTCACTGCCGACATGGAGCTGTTAAACATCTGCCAGGTATGTGTTTCCAAGAAGCAAGAAAAATGTAGAAGAGAATTAGATCTTGTTAAATATACAGAAAAAATTTAGATATGAGGGGATGTAATATGAAGAAATTCATTGAGCACCTGCTATGTACAGGGCATTGTAGAGGATTCCCTGGGTACAGGAAATAATGTAGTATACTCTCTGTCTCCCCAGCCCCAGCCCCTCCTCCGACCCTACCCCAACCTAAGTCTGCAAGGCATAAGTGAGTGATGGAGCCAAGACTTGAAACCATGACAGTTTGATTTCAAAACACAAACTCTTAATTCTTTTATTATATTACTAGAGGCCTGGCGCATGAAATTCGTGCACGGGTACGGTCCCTAGGCCTGGCCTGTGATCAGGGCCATCTTCCCCGGCTGCCTGCAGCTGATCCCACCCCCCGCCACCATCGAACCCCGGTTCCCCGTTCACCACTGGGCGATCGGAGCCTGCCAGCCGGGGAAAGGGACCCAGAGGTGGTCAGTGGGTCAGTGCGCCTCATAGGGACTGGTCGAGTGGTCATTCTGGTCATTCCACTGTTAGGGTCAATTTGCATATTACCCTTTTATTATGTAGGATAATTTTTATTGGAAGCTTAATTTAAAAAAGACTCTCTAGATCAGTGGTTCTCAACCTTGGCTGCACATTAGAATCCCCTGGGAATCTTTTTAAAAATCCTGATTTCTGGGCCTCATCCTTTGGAAATTCTGTTTCTTTGTTATGGGGTGGGGCCACAACATTAGTAACAAAGAAATAGAATTTCCGGAGGATGAGGCCCAGAAATCAGGATTTTAAAAAGATTCCCAAGGGATTCTAATGTGTAGCCAAGGTTGAGAACCACTGCTCTAGATGAAATGTGTGAAGCATGGTCTCCACTGAATGAACGCAAATCTAATTGAAGATAATAATGATGCTAGGGTGGAGGATGGGAGAGTATTGAAGAAATCATACACCCAAAGGCATCGAAAAGTAAGATGAGGCACAGATGGAATTAGAGTTTTGATGGAATTATTGTTAATTATTCTTAATATTGCAAATGGTTTTATATTATTCCACTGCTGGTTGGGCTTGCATATGTGAATCTGAATCCCTGCTGCATGTAGAATTTCCAGGAAGACCTGTTCTGATGGGTGGTTTGGGTCTGTCTTTCATTTTTTTAATCTTCACCCAAGGACATGCTTAGAGAGAGAAAGGGAAATAGGGAGAGAGAAAAACACAATGTGAAAGGGAAACATTGATTGGTTGCCTTCCACACACTCCCCGACCCCTGACGGGGAATTAAACCGGCTGTGTATCATGTGTCTTTCAGTACATGAGGCAACGCTCAACCAGCTGAGCCACTCTGGCCGGGCTGGGTCTGTCAGTTTTATAAGATGGTGTCGGGGCCCTCAGAAGATTCTGTGCACCCTTTAGACTCGCTGAGGCCAAGAAATCTCCAAATGCATTTAACCCTGGACACATCTGATGGCCAAATCCTTTGCTTCTTGTTGCTCATGAGTCCAAATGTTTGGAAGGGTCAAGCTGATGCTTTTATGGTGAAAATAGTACACAATATAAATTTGTTCCTTTGCTTGAAAAAAGTTATTCTAAATACATAACCACTTCTCTATTTCTCTACTGTTTCCCCCCCTGTATTTGTTGCTTCCATTGTCACTCCATATTTTTGTCTTTCATTTTAACCCTATAATACCAATTAACAAATAAAAATGATGGAGTATTATGCAACCATTAAGGCAATATAGGTTAGTCATGTGGTAAAATCTTAGACCCCAGTCCAGCTGCCTGTTTTGAGTCTTAGCTATGCTTTAATTTAACTATACAATTTTTAGTAAGTTATTTAAACTTTCTGTCTAATTTTTTTAACCTTATAGGCTTTTATGGATATCAAATGAGCTAACATATAAAGTGCCTTTTACACATTGTTCTATAAAGGTTAGCATACTTAATAAAAACTATTATTAAACTTATGTTCATAAAGCATGTATCATGATGTAGAAAATGATCATAAGGGAACTTTAAATGAAAGAAACTGGGTATAAAGTGATAGGATTACAGTTATAAAAATAACACATTTTTTTTAAAACCACTGGAATAAAATAGAACAAAATATTAATTGTGGTTTGTTTTAAAACCATCACCTTTTGTTAATCTTTATCTTTTATTTTTTTAATGCCAGGTACCTATAACCATACACAATTATTTTATTGATTAGTTTACTTGGGTTTTGACTCTCTCACCCTCTAGAATGGAAGTGTTACGAGAAAGGACTCATGCTGGTCTTGTTCACTACTGTGTATCATGTGTCTAGTGCCACGGGCTGGCTGACAGACACCCTTAAAAGGTATTTGTTAAGTGAATATGTTTACTTATCACTTTTCTGTGTCTACAATTATGTTAATAGAAAAATTATAACTGATTTGATAGGGTGAAAACTATTTTTAAACCATTATCTCGCCTTCCTTAAGGTGTATTATTGCTCTATAGTTTATGGTAAGACAGCAAATAATAAGAAAATATTTCTCACATTGCATTTTTTTAAGTGATTGTTTCACCTCACAGCCTTTGTTTATTTTAATTTTTTTGCCTTAGCTTTTAATCAATTTAGGAAAATCCTTGGTAAGTTAATTTTCCACTGTTCTGTTTTGAACGTATGAAAAGCTCTTCCTTTCTAGTTAGGACACTTGCAGTTCCACGTTAGGTAGAGTTTCAGTTATTTTGCTGGTGAAGTATTACCTTAGAGCCTTATTATAGATGAAGAAATATTACAGTTTTTAATTCAAAATATTGTAACCTGGCTAAATCACAAATTCCTTCCTCAGTTCTCTTGGTGTTAATTTCCCAGTGCCAGAGTCTCCACCATTGAGCCACTGTGCATCTCTGCCTAAGACTTCAGCAAAATAGGATTGTGACAACAGAGAGAAATCAGAATGCAAAAACCTTTCCATCTGTTACTGAAAAATTTCAAAGTCACAGAGATGCACCCCATCTTTCCCATGATTCCTCCTTCAGCTGCCATACTGACAGCAGTCAATTCTGTCATGGTTCTTATAAGTCAGGGCAAAACTTTCTCTTACTTAGTGAGGGTCTCACTGAAACACTTAGGAGAAAGCTGGCACAGAGGAGAGTAGGACAAGGAGATAAGAAAATAAGTTGAGGAGAGAGTCAGGGGTTCAGAAGTTCAATGCAAAGCTGTGTTGTTTCAAGCAGCACTTAGAAAGTGTCCACATCCCCAAGTCTGGAGCAGAAGTGACGTAAAGTAGATGCATGTAGTGAATCTTCCAGTAGCGTTTTGTTGTTGTGAAAATCTTCTCTGAGCTCATAAGTTAGGTTAACTCCAAATCACTAATGATTTGGTTTTTCTGAAATGCTATTATTGCTGTATATTAAGACCAGTTATTTTTAATTTTTATATAATATTGGAGTGCATTGTAGTGAACACACCTAGAAGCAATTACTATTGAAAGCAACACAGTGCAGAGTGACAGCAAGCTGTGTGCTTAGTGGGAAGAATAAATGGTCAGTGCCCTGTTGCTCTTATTGGCAGTGGTGGTGGTTGTTGATGTTGCTGTTATTTTCCTCACATTTAAGAAATGCAGCATGTTTAACTTGTAATAAGAACTCCAAGTGAATTAGTAGTAACATCATTTACTTAAAGCCACACCAGAAATATTCATAGAAATTTGTATGCTGTGAGAGTCAAATGAAATAATCTATGACTTGGTTTTGAAATTAACATGCAGTGAAATAGATGTTGGTGAATGATGATGATGTATCTGGCTGGACCCTATGGATTGAATTACCTTGCTCAAAAGTCAAGGTGACTTGAGCCTTTTGCCCCTCATCAGATCAGACTGAGCACACCACCTAATTTAGCTTCTCCATTGCTCGCCCCTTCCCCCATCTCAGCATAACTGTTTCTGTTCTGAGGCAGTATCTAAAATCTGTGTGATTCATCAAGAAAAACCAGCAGCCAAGGAGAATATTAATTATTTTCTTGCCTATCAGCCATCACCACATAAGTATATCTTCTACATCCTGATTGAAAATTTAGCCTTTCAGATTTAGAATGGCTTGTTATCTTTTTGCTCCTTGTTCTCACACTGAAAAAGAAGAATCTATACAGTCAAAGAGGCTAAGAGACCAGTGGATTTTTTTCTTCCTTGAGTAGAAAAGGTTTCTTCCTCAAACCTTTCCCGTGTGCTCCGCCAACCCTACTTGCAGACCTAGGAACTGAGGGTGTGGTGGGAGCTGAGGCCTGCAAAGCCCGTATTGCTCCAGGATACTTCTCATACTGCTCAGTTGTCCAACTGACATCTTTCTACCTGGCCTTAGAGTTCCACCACTGCAGTTACTACTGCCTATTGGCGAATGAACCTGAGCCTATTTCCGCAGAGGCCTACTTGTATGAGATGATACAGTTTGAAGGAAGAACTCAGATCCTAGAAATCGACAATGCCTCTTCTCCATTAACACACCTTATGAATAGTCTGGGACCAGCTTCAAGAGCGGGAATGAGAGGCCTGCCCATGAATGGGCCCCTGTGACGAGAGGAGCCACGTGAAGCCCTGGATTGGGAAGTCATTTCAGAGTCCATCTCACATGTTTGGAGAAGCACTAGAAGGACTCACTTGACCTGCAGTTGTGCCCTTGGGTCAGATCTGTTACAGTGCGGTGGGAAGGGCGCACTGCTGGCTGAGAAGGGAAAAGGCACAGGGGAGTCTGGAGGATTCGTGTACTGGCTTCCTTCTGCTCGCTCTCTCCCATGAGGAGGTCACACAGAGCACTCCTCTCCTAGGAACAGCAATGCAACAACACGGTGAGCGGTTCAGTGCCAAGGTCAGGCCTGGGCACCTGGTCTTGTGGGCACTCTGCCTCTTAGGTACCATACTTACTGACTGCAGGCAGGAAAGCGGGTATCAGCATAAACCACACTTTTTGCACAAACAGTCCAGGCTCATGTGCACGCTTATCAGTTAGGAAAAGGTGAGAACGGTTCCAAACTCCAAATTCCCAAATATTCGCCAAGGGCTCACCCTGACCCTTCCTCAGGTGGCAGCCTGGGGCTTGCTGTTTGAGCCCTTTTAGCACAAGGGCACTTGGAGTCAGTGAGTTTGCTCAATGTCTACAGGGGACAATGGCAGTGTACGCTCAGGAGCCAGGGTGGCTGGCCATAAGTCAGGTGTCTGTTCTTGTGGATATAAGACAAACACTTCCATCCTCACACCAGTAATGGTGACTCATTTTGGTGGTAATTTGGGGGAACTTCATTACTTGGAAATTAGAATCAAGAGATCTAGTGTCAGGCTCTTTTTTTTCAGGACTCCTGCCCTGGCTGATAGACTTTTCAATGAAGTCCAAGGAATGACAGGAAGGAGAGGGGTCCCCCAGGTGGCCAACTTTACAGTTTTATCCATGTTTCTGTGTCGTGATGGATGGTGGCCTATATTTATTTAAAGGCTTTGAGTATAATCAGACTAAAGAAATCTAAAAATGTACCTCAGTTGGTTTGAGTTCTGTTCAGTCTATGTCATAAGTAATTCCAATCTGGTCAGACTTCAAGGATATAGTGTTATGTCTAAAACACTCTAGTTCAAGCACTGAGGAGGATTCCATGGGAACTAGTATTTTAATACCAAATCAATGATCAGTTCTCTTTTCACAGTAAATTGCTTCTGCTTTCAAAGCACCTTGAGATTCAGTAAAAGACCAAGAATCCTAGTCAGTCTGCCTCTGCCAAAGGTTGGTTGGCTTTTTCTTTGCCAGTAGATTTTGGTGCCATGAATACTAAACAGATAGACCTGTGAGACCCAGATGAGATGCCGGAGATTTATCTGAAGTGGAGGAAAGCCACAGGCCTGGTGCTGTGGTGTTCTGGTCATCAGCACAGAAGGGGGCTGTATGTTGGAATTACCTGGGGATTCGGGTTACATGAGTTTCTGGTTCTTTACCACGTCCTCCTCCCCTTGTCTCCTTCCCCAGATTCTGGATTCTGTGCGCCGTAATAGTGAGCCATTGCCATTAACGGTTGACAGAAATGGTTTTATTTCATACACATTTAGACTCAGATGTGTTTAAGATCATTGGCCTAAAGCCGTTTTTCCAAAGTGTCCATTGAACTCCAGTTTCTCAAGAGTCCAGGCTGTTTTGTTTTTATAGACTCTTCTCTGCACAGAGACTCAGACAGCATCAGTAGACCACTGATTTCCTCTGGAATATCTATAATAATAAAAATAATATGCAAATCGACTGACCGACCGACCAACCATCAGGATGACCTTCCGGATGACCATGCTATGACACCCACTGGCGCCAGTCCAGCCAAGGCGGGTGTGATGCAATTGGTTGGGGGCCTGGCCATAGCCCCATGATCACCCTGCAGAGGGAGGCCCAGGCCACTGGCTGGCGGGCGATCCATCAGTTGTGGAGGGGGCGGGCCTCCACGATTGCCCCAAAGAGGGAGGCCCAGGCCACCGACCGGCAGGCTGCAGTGGGCGGGCGGGGCCTCCCTCTGCAGGGTGATGGATCGTGGGCTCCTGGACTGTGAGAGGGCACAGGCCAGGCTGAGGGTCCCCGCCACCCGCCCCCCCTCCTGGACGAATTTCGTGCACCGGGCCTCTAGTGAATACATAAACTTATACACCAGCAATATCTGTGTGCTTCATTCTGTGAGAAGTCCAGTTTTTAAATAAGATGGGTTGGGACAGGAGAGATGAGTAGCTGATGTGTAAAGGGATTGTAGACTTGCGTGGAACTTTTTCAGGGGAAAAATTTCAGAAAACGGATTTTTGCAGAATGCAAATGTTTCTGAAATGCAAGAGGCAGGCCACTCAGAGAAGTGATTTGTATTCCACACCCAATCGTGTACCAGCATGGAGGAGGGCTATCACCGAGCACTGTCTCCTGTACTGCCTTCCTGCGTCCTTCAAGTTTCTCGTTGCGTGAGAACCATCAGGATATTTGGAGGCCAGTGTGCTTCATGGTCACGGAGTCATCTTTAATTGCTTGCGTGTCTTTCTCCTTTCTCAGCAAAGTGACCTTTATTAGCATTTTTCTGGTAGATATATGTAATTGCACTAGTGTCCCTCATTCCCAAATGTTGAAATTAAATCATTTGAGAATCTGGTCACATTTCTAAGCAGATGTACCAAATTATAGCTGGAGACTTCTGCTTGAAATCCAGAGTTCCAATTAGTCAAATATCCGGGTGGGAAGGGTTAGCCAGGGAAAGGCCTCTGAAGACACATAGCCCAAAATAGCCCAAATATTCCTTGCTGCTTTGCCTCCATCCCAATTTGAGTTTTCAACTTGTGAGAGGGCGTTCCATCTTCTGAGAAACTGCTTGGTTTCCATTCCATTCAAGCAAGATTGGTTTTCATGGACAGAATTAAAGCAGGAAAGCAAAAGTTGGGTGGATGATATAAGTGAGCAAACAACTCTGTACTTAACAGGGCCTTGGTTTGAGTGTCAGTTCTTGGTTGTTCTTCATTTTCAGCAAAACCAGTTTTATACGTCTTTTTTGTTGTGTTGGTTTTTACATGTTGTCTTAAAACCCAACTGCAAAATATTTACATCTAATTTTTGATTTTCACTACCACTTCTCTCCCTTGGAATGGCTACTTTGTTATCTCTCTTGAATTTTCTAATTTATTTTCTTTAAGGCCAGCATCTACAATCTCTTCTTCCAGTAAGTCTTCCTTTCCTAGGGACTCACTCATGTCTGTGCAGCACTTAACCTAGTTTTTCAGTTGCTTCCTCTTACTGCACCGCCATGTACGGAAGCTGTGGGATCCAGAGGGCAGAGC
>NW_005371949.1:331032-334527 GCF_000412655.1 Myotis brandtii | reverse complement strand
GAGGGCAGAGCGGGGTGGGGGCTGTGTGATCCAGAGGGCAGAACGGGGTGGGGGCTGTGTGATCCAGAGGGCAGAGCGGGGTGGGGTCTGTGTGATCCAGAGGGTAGAGCAGGGTGGGGTCTGTGTGATCCAGAGTGCAGAGCGGGGTGGGGTCTTTGGGATCCAGAGGGCAGAACGGGGTGGGGGCTGTGTGATCCGGAGGGCAGAGCGGGGTGGGGTCTGTGTGATCCAGAGGGTAGAGCAGGGTGGGGTCTGTGTGATCCAGAGTGCAGAGCGGGGTGGGGTCTTTGGGATCCAGAGGGTAGAGCGCGGTGGGGTCTGTAGGATCCAGTAAGACTTTCATGTAGAATGTTGGAACTGAGTTATAATAATGGCATCACTACATTCCTTTTGCTGAATGCTAACTGTGCAAATAGGCTGATACACATCTCATCCTCACAGCTGGTGTTCACACTCCCTGAACTTGTTATAGTCTTTCCCCAGATGTTCCTGTTTTTTCATTTCTTCATGTCTTGACTCAAGGTGGAATGTTTTCTCCGAATGTCTCGCCCTCCCTTCTCTCTGATACCTTTTCATCCTTCAAGACTTAGCTTGTTTTACCAGTGTGTCATGGTGACCTGCTACGCAGTGAAATCATTGGGAAAATAGTGTGAAACTAGTGAGATATGTGGGTGAAGAAAGCAATCACCACTCTATTCCAGCATGACAACTTTGCTTAGTTACACACCCTCCAGTTATTTTCTTCCTGTGTGTATATTCATATAATACTGCATGTACTGATTTGTAGTCTTCTTTTTCTCTTGCACATCATGTTTTTTCATATTTCCATGTAATTTTCATAATTATCATTTTCATTATTAAAATAGTATTACCCCATTATAGACAATAAATCATTCATAATCACCATCTTGATGACATTTCTCACTTGTTTTTCCTGCATACCTGTGTTACAATTTAAGGTGGAGGGTGGAGATGTTTAAATAGCTAAGGAAGACTTACTGATTGCCACTTATTTTTAACTTGATAATCACTTTAAAGAAGTGATTTCAAATTCACTTATCTCTCTGAACTTAGAATGAAAATATTGAGCTTGATCGTCTCTGAGATTATCTGTAAAGTCCTTTACACCATAACCAGTCTGATTCTGTTACTCTTTTAATATAGTAAGTCTCTCTGGCATTGGTAGTTCTGCACTTTTTTGTGTCATACACCTCATTAAGAATGTGGACAGCTTTGGACCCACTCCATTTAAAAATGCCTCCGTGCACAAACACACAAAGAATACTTGCAAGACCACCTAGAAACCAAGACTCTTTCTAAGCACAAGAGAGAAAAATTCACAGAAATGACAGAATTCAGAAAGTGTTTCATGTCCGAGAGGTGGGAGAGATGCTATGGTTCATTTTTCTCTTAATTAAAAAGCCAAAAATGGGAAGACATTCTGAAAAGCATGTATAAATACTTGGTAAAGTTACATAAAAATAATGGTTAAAATTAGTTTAAAATATCTGGGTGTGATTTGATTATTTAGTTTAGGAGAATCACTGTGGCTATCATCAAAGATGGCGACTCCTGTAGTGAAACGTGGAAATACTGCACTTAGGCTGCTGGGCAAGAGAGGGAACAAATGGGCAGGCCCGTGACCGGCTGCCTTTTAAAAGCATGTACTGAAGGACTGAATATGCTCCTTAGCTTCTCGGTGCATTATTATAAAATCTGCCTGAAATTGGCTGTTTGCAATTCTGTTTTCCGTACGTAAGAGCATTCACAGCTCCCATCATTCTGCCTCAGTACAGAGGGGGCCACTCTGTCTTCCAGGGCCCTCTTCTTACACTGAAGAGAGTGGGTCCTACCTTTAAAATGCGATTTCAGTGGTCAAGGGAGGTCATGTTGAACTTAAGCCATTAAACACAAGTTGCATTTCATGCCTCAGTTAAATTTTTCCGAGATTTTCTGCTGAGTTAAATAAGATAGGAGGAAGGAAGTCGTTTTAGGGGGAAATGCAGCATTTCTTTTTTTCAAGAAGTAGACTGTGTCTGCTTTGTGATTTAGATGTTTACAGGAGTGTCATGAGGGTGTCCAACTTCAGAAATGCCCAGGTTCCTGTGGGAGAGGAGACTCACCAGTTAGCTGTTTTCCTGAGAGATGCTGGGGTCGAAACAACTGGTGGATTCTTCTGAGAGAGGCTTTTTGCCATGGAATCCCAGTGTGGACTGCATTGTGTTTCAAAAAGAGAAGAATCCCATAATGAGATGTCTTTCACATGTTGTGGGAAAGCTTGTTACCTGAATGTTCCTGCAGTACTGCAGACCTGGGTAAGGACCAGGTATTCATGGATCAGGATTCTGACTAAATATGTGTTTGTTCAGTTACCCCAAACTGGTATTCTTTTGAATAGCTCTTCATAAATCCTCAGTACTAATGCCGCAGTGTTCTATGTGGTTTTATATTTATTAACTCATTTGACCCTCCCAATAATTCTATGAGGCAGGGACTTGTGAGGGTTAATTTTATGTGTCAACTTGGCTGGTCCAACATTATTCTGGATGTTTCTGTGAAAGTGTTTTGGGATGAGATTAACATTGAAACAGGTAGACTTTGAGTAAAGCAATTGACCTCCAGAACGTGGATGAACCTCATCCAGTCAGTTGCAAACTTGAAAAGAATGAAAGGCTGACTTTTCCAGAGCAAGAATGAATTCTGCCCCTCACAGCCTTCAGATGTGAACTGTAACATCCCGTCACCCTCCTGGCTCTGTTTCTCTGGAGAACCCTGACCACTACTGTGCTATTATTCTTTCCATTTTGAAATGGGTGAGGAGACTGAGTCTTTAAAAATTTAAATAACTCGCCTGACACAGCAAGTAAGGGAAGAAGCAGGCTGTCTGGCTCCAGACCTGCTCTCTCATGGCGGGGGTTAAGGGAGGGTTGCTTTCATAGCTGCTTTTATCTTCTCTTCAGTCAGGGACATTCTCAGTTGCTGGGCTGTTTAGAAACCACCTTTAATGGTGCCACTTATGACTGTGACCCAGGCAGAAAGTCATGGAGCTAGTATGAAATAATGCAATCAATCCATAATTTATTGGCTGAATGGACTGGATATTTATGGAAGGCCTATGGTTTCCCAGGCACCATGCCAGGCACGAGGGACACAAAGATGAAAAGGCCAGGATTCTGTCTCTGAGGGACCTATCCCACTGTGTGTGTGAAAGGCAGACATGCAAACCAAGCAGCATACGGAGGATGAGAGGGTTTCAGTCCTGAGATGTGCTACAAAGGCAGTGAGAGCATCGGGGATGGATGCATGCTCTTTCTTTCCACCTCTGTTTTATGTGTGTAGATACATTGTTAATAACTCAAGTCAAAACAATGGTATACAATGGGAGTGGTACCTGTTATATAGTTACACACTGGGAAGTGTGTGCATAAAATACATTCATTTTCTTGCCCAGATACACAAAGGATTCTGTATTAATCTTTGAAGTTTAATAACCTA
>NW_005371949.1:298986-330927 GCF_000412655.1 Myotis brandtii | reverse complement strand
AGAGAGAGAGAGAGAGAGAGAGAGAGAGAGAGAGAGAGAATTTTTTTTCCTGGGATAGATTGTGCCTTTTCAATCTTCAGATCATGAAGTATAAAGAGCATGTCCTTCATAAGAGTTCAAGTTCTTTGGCAGTTTCAAGTGCTAAAGGAATAACTGGATGATTGATTGAGGCATTTCTCCAGAGTGGGGAGAAGGAGAAGGGCCAGTAGGATATTGATAGGCTAGACCAGTGGTCGGCAAACTCATTAGTCAACAAAGCCAAATATCAACAGTACAATGATTGAAATTTCTTTTGAGAGCCAAATTTCTTAAATTTAAACTATATAGGTAGGTACATTGTTATTAACTTAATTAGGGTACTCCTAAGGCTTAGGAAGAGCCACACTCAAGGGGCCAAAGAGCCGCATGTGGCTCGAGAGCCGCAATTTGCCAACCACGGGGTTACACAGCTTTAAATAGGATGAAACTTTATGGGATTCAGGGATGGTTCCACATGTTGCTAATCACCTACCTCCAGCTTATAACAGTGTCTGAAATTATGCCATTAAAATCTCTGCGTTAAGGCACTTTCTCTTGAGTTGTGTTCTATAGAATCTTGTAAGATGTTCAAGATGTTTTAGACAGGCAAAGAGTTCCAAAGCAAATAAGAATAGTGATGGAAAATAAAACTAAATGGATTTTTTTTCTTACTATGAGACTTCTTAGAATTTTTATTATTCTAGGGAGCAATGAAATGCCAAGAATAAGTTTAGTTCTAGAATAATGGGAAGAGCACTTCCCATATTCATTTGACCACAGAATTCTCCCCCCACCCTACTGAATATTGGATTAAGGTATTATTTTTCTGAGAAGTATTCTTTTAATACCCTAATAGATCTGGGAGAGGCTAATAAATGATGATAATATGTAATAACATATTAGTGATGTAATAAATTAATATCTAGGCTTCACTGGATATTTACTATGTCCCAGGTACAGCTCTAACATGGTTTTCTTTACTAGTATATCATCTCATTTAAATACAGCAGTCCTATGAGCTTTCTCATTTTATAGCTAAAGAAATATAGATTTAACAGGATTTCATACTAGTTACACATTAATTGGATACTGGTTACACATCATGGTTACACACTAGTAAGTGGCAGAGCCAGGGTCAAACCTGGGTAGCCAGGACTCTGCGTAGCCACACCCCTGTGTCTTCACCACACTGAGTACCACTGCTCATAAAATTGTCATCAGATACAGCTTAGACTTGCTTGCTGACCCATTTTCTCTGGGACAGCAAGCTGAAAAAAAGGGCCTTGCTGAGTTGGAGTTCTAATGGATAATGAGGCAAAGGAGTAAAGAGATAGACTAGGGCAGTGGTCGGCAAACTGCAGCTCGCGAGCCACATGCGACTCTTTGGCCCCTTGAGTGTGGCTCTTCCACAAAATACCACGTGCGGGCGCTCATGTACAGTGTTTGGAAGAGCCACACTCAAGGGGCCAAAGAGCCGCATGTGGCTCGCGAGCCGCAGTTTGCCGACCACTGGACTAGGGCATCAGATCTTGAATGTTAGAAGGGATGTGGAGTCAGAGCTTAGAAGTAAAGTAGAAGAAAAGTAATGTGGGAAAGTAGTGGGAGACTTCACCTACTTTCAGTTAGGTCTAGCAATTGCCTCTAGCATGAGAAAAGCAGACACAAGGCGGGTAGAAAAAGAGAGAAGAAGCAGGGTGCAGCAATTAATATCTAGGCTTCACTGGATATTTACTATGTCCCAGGTACAGCTCTAACATGGTTTTCTTTACTAGTATATCATCTCATTTAAATACAGCAGTCCTATGAGCTTTCTCATTTTATAGCTAAAGAAATATAGATTTAACAGGATTTCATACTAGTTACACATTAATTGGATACTGGTTACACATCATGGTTACACACTAGTAAGTGGCAGAGCCAGGGTCAAACCTGGGTAGCCATGACTCTGGGTAGCCACACCCCTGTGTCTTCACTACACTGAGTACCACTGCTCATAAAGTTGTCATCAGATACAGCTTAGAATCGCTTGCTGACCCATTTTCTCTGGGACAGCAAACTGAAAAAAAGGGCCTTGCTGAGTTGGAGTTCTGATGGATAATGAGGCAAAGGAGTAAAGAGATAGACTAGTAAAGAGATAAACAAAATACCACGTGCGGGCACGCATGTACAGTGCGATTGAAACTTTGTGGCCCATGCGCAGAAGTCGGTATTTTGTGGAAGAGCCACACTCAAGGGGCCAAAGAGCCGCATGTGGCTCGCGAGCCGCAGTTTGCCGACCACTGGACTAGGGCATCAGATCTTGAATGTTAGAAGGGATGTGGAGTCAGAGCTTAGAAGTAAAGTAGAAGAAAAGTAATGTGGGAAAGTAGTGGGAGACTTCACCTACTTTCAGTTAGGTCTAGCAATTGCCTCTAGCATGAGAAAAGCAGACACAAGGCGGGTAGAAAAAGAGAGAAGAAGCAGGGTGCAGCTTAGAGTTAATCCTTGCCTCTCCAAGTCAGCACCTGTCTAACCAAAGATGAAAACGTTAAGGACAAGTCCGATCCCTTCCAGGAGAAAGCACAGGGAGATAATCTACCTTTTCACCTGGCCCTTTGTGCTGCCCAGTTCTGCGTAGGGAGACTCTTCGGAGAGCCCATGGACACAGCAGGTGGCGTGGAGTCACCACGGGTGTGCACAACACGGGCATTCAGAGGGCCCTGTCCTTTTCCAATCGGTCCTTTTAGTGAAGAGTACCATTTTGGTGCAGTGTTTTTGTACAGTAACTACATTTGAATTACTGTTAATTAACAAACTTTTTCAGACTACTGTTTTAGTGATGGGATGGGTATGGACGAGTGGACACCATTATTATTTTCTCTTAACAGAATGTCGGTTCTTAGAGTGAAGGGGGAAAGAGGAGAGAGGGCTCTAAAATCGTTGGAAACCTGTCCTCTTTTAATCTCAGAATCCAGTGTCAAAAGTCTTCCTTTCTAGATAACAGAAAGTTCTGTGTAACAAGGATATTTCCGAGGCTTAGGAAATGGTCTCCTATTGCAAACAATATTTGATACAACAGAATTAAGCACAGAATAAACAGATGTTTGTCAACTCTTGGATTTTCTGTTATCATCATTTGGCCTGTAATACCCAGCATCACAACTTGATTTCAAATACAAGACTACAAGTTCACAGCCCTGCACCCAGATGCGCTCGCAGCAGCCTATCAGCAAACAAACCGATAAATGAAGAATTTAGTGTTAACTAAGTAGTCTACTGGGCTTCACCACCCCTCATTAAGAAGTCTTAAAGGAAGATTAGCATTTTCTGTAATTTTGAACAAAACAATGTAAGCAGAAGATACCCTAGGGAGCATCTTTGGAAAAATCCCAACAATTGCATTGAGCCACACAGATGAAATAATTTAATTAGCTTGGATAACATTATTTCTTCTAAAGCATCTGAAACAGGTTCATGAAACTCATAAAAAGCCTTGTATTTTCCAGCATATGTGAGAGTTTGAGGGTGCTTAAGAGCCTGTGCTGAAAGATGTTCTGAGTCTCCTTTGATGAAATGTACTATTTCCAGAGCTGTAGGAGAAGAGGCAGCCATAGTCTATCCAGCTGTCCGTGTCTTCATGGACTTCAGGCCTGGAAAGAGACTTCCGAGCTGGTCTAATCCATCTCCTTTACAACAGAGACCTGACCCACACATTGGCTCTTGACTCGGGGCAGGTCCCACAGCTGGTGTGGTGGCAGCAGCACTAGACTCCAGGTTGCCTGAGAGAGAAAGAGAGGTCCCCTGCCCTTCCCACCCACCATATGGCTGGGCTGGTGTTTGATTGACTGTTCAGTGTGAAATCAATGTTGTTGACTGAGATGGTAGCTGATAACTGAGTTCTGTCTATGACCTGGTTCAGTTCTAACTGTCCCTTGTACAACTTGCTAGCAATTCCAAGTAGGAAGCAAACACATTCACCTGGGCCAGTGGTTTTTATCTTCATTTAATAAGGGACTGGCCAGTGGACAATTTCGGTTGGTTTCCCCTCTGTCCCTCATGTGAAACTTCCCGGAAGTGGCTTGCCAAGAAGGGTTAGAAAAGAGCACGTGATCTGATACCTGGATGCTCTTCTCTGCCTCCTTGAGCCAAGCATTCTCGCGCCCGGCCTTTTCTGTCCGCATCTTTGTAGCAGGAGAGAAAGTGCAGGGGTGGGTGGAATCAGGTGGAGAGGTGTGCGGAGTGAGGGCTTTATCTTGGAAGACACTGGATTCTGAGATTTTCAATGATTTTATAACCCTCCCTCCCCTCCCTTGCTCTCGGAACTGACATTCTATTAAGGGAAAATATTAAGATGGGATTATAAATTTTATAATGTCATTGGGTACTTGGTTGTAAGAGGAGGCAGAGGGCTCTGAGCTGGGCTGATGATACTGAAAAAGTGACAAGAACGTTTTTTCTTCTGTTCATGTACAAATCTCCTGGGTCCCAAATAAACTGAAAATGCCATCACTGGGGAAGTGATACAGTTTCAAATCCTAAAAGTTGAGCTGCTAGGTTTGAACAATATGAAATTGCTGATTTTCAACTATGTTTTACCTATAAGAGGTCCTAGTAGTTCCTACAACTTGACTTAAGTTGTAAAAATCAACATATGAAATCGCATACCTGGTATGTGCAAAAAATAGCATAAATGGCTGGTGAATATATAAAAGTGGCAATATTACTAGAAACCAGAAAATGAACATTATAATAAGAATTGTTTCCTTACCTTTGTTAGATAGTCTTACAGTCTGCTAGTGGGATCATTGATAAATACAACACTAAGTATGAAAATATTTAAACTTAGTGTTTTTTACTTATAGATGTTTATACCAGGGTAGAACACCGATATGTGAGTAAATATTTTTGTACAAATATGTTCATCTCAGCTTGTTTATAACAACAGAAAATTGGAAACAAACTAAATATCTAGAAATAGGGGAATCGTAAGTTAATCATGTGCATCCATATGATGTAATGTTATATAGTAATTAAAACAATATTTACTGAGAGATTTTAATGATATTGAAAATAAAAAGTGCATATGGTAATATCAGAATAATATATACAATATGATATATAAAAAACTATTTGTAAATGTAGAAAAGAGACAAGAAGAAAATACATTGAAATATTGAAAATAGTATTGTTTTTGGACTCTAAACTTGGCTAGGCAATTAACATATTTTGCTTTTACAATGTGGGAGGACCTTTAAAATAATTGTTTATTGGACACAAATTTATAAAGTCAAGATGTCTCCCAGGCCAGAGGTGAACGTGTCCCATGGAACCGTGGACACATGCATTTCTGACAAAGTTGGTTTATTTGAAACAGGACTGAGCACCAAGCACAGAAAGCTTCTTTCGTTGTAAGTCACTAGGCTCTAACCAACACGTGTCTGCCCTGAGCACACACCATGCCTTTCCTTTCTGTATACCCTTCACCTGGCACAGAAAAATATAAGGCAGGCCAGAGGGTTACAGTGGTTCCTATGGAAAGCAATACAATAGTTAATAAATAAGAATACAAGAATCAACTCTGTTGCACACACTCACACTGTAAACCTACCTTTGCCACCCCTGCGTGTTATGTTGGTTGCCGTGTTGAGTGAATTAAGTGGTGAAGGGCAGTTTTGAAATTAAAAAAAAAAAATGAGCTGGACTCCTGGCTCCCTGAAGACTTACTAAGGATGTGCCGTTGGACAGATTACTTAGCCTCTTGATGTGCCAGTTTGTTCATCTGTAAAAGAGTGGTGAAGGGCAGTTTTGAAATTAAAAAAAAAAAAAATGAGCTGGGCTCCTGGCTCCCTGAAGACTTACTAATGATGTGCCCTTGGACAGATTACTTAGCCTCTTGATGTGCCAGTTTGCTCATCTGTAAAATGACTCCATGGCGTTCATAGGAGGATTAAAGAAGTTAATACACAGGTTTTGGAATTAGTGCTTAATAAATGTTAGCAGCTGTTGTTACTTCCATACAAAACTGCCTGCATTCGAATGTGTTTTTTAAAGTTATCTGAGTATGCAGGAAAACAAATTTGTAATACCAGATACTTTTAAGAGAGGGAAAGTACAATCCTTTTATTAGGTGCAGAAGCCTTGGGAAGGAAGTGTGGAGAAAATTGCCTTCTCTGAAAGCATTTGGACGGGTTTCTCCTGCACGTTTCTGCTTTTAGTGCCCCCACAGTCCCAGGTTCACCAACTACTCGACCTCTCAGAAGCACATGGAAGCTTCCTAGCCTACTTTTGATTTTTGTAGCCGTAAAAATAAAAATAAATCACAAAGAAGCATAGCTCTCTGTGGATCAGTAGAATTTCTCAACCTTCTGTCTTTTGCCCTTGTCTCCTATGTTAATGATGTCAGTACTGATTCCCTTATAAGTTACATATAAGATTAAACAAGGAATTATAGGTAAATGAATCAGCTGATTTAACTTAAACATTTCATTCATTTTATTTTTAGTGATTAAGAAACAAACTCATTTTTTAACTTTCTGCGTCACACAATTTCTGTGTAGGTTTCAAATGTCGAATGGAAATCAGGGTGGTGTGTTTCTTAGTATTGGCATACTTTTCAAAAACTGCTCTAACAGGTCACAAATTTAAAATAATAATTTTTTATACTCCTGCCATTAAAAGGGGAAGATGTGCTCTAAGAAGTTAACTTGTCCAGTGAAACCTGAAGCCCTCTCTCTCTCCCAGGAGAAGCCTTCATGGGCATTCTATCATGGTGCATCTGAATTGGAGACAAATCCATCCACTTCAACATGTTATGGGGCTGAGAGGATTTAGCTCAGGAATATCACATTTTACTGAGGCACCCATGCCACTGGCATTTGTGTGGTTTGAGGCTTTCAGTTCAAAAACTGCCTCCTCGCAGAAGAGATTCCTGTGAGACAGTGAGGAAAGAAACTTTATGTCTCAGATATGCCATTTAATTGACTTTTGAGAAATATTTGAAATAATGAGAAAGGTAGTTGTTTCAAGTGTATTGAATAACTTGGTAAGTTGTTTCGCCATTTAGCTACTCAGCTGGGAGTTGCTGACTCTTTATTGCTCAAGCTTGTGCTGATCTGGAGAGTGTTGTGATCTGTTATACATATAAAAGGCCTTTCTTCTAGGCGGTGGGAAAGACAGTAAAGTCAACATCCAAAGACCTGGTTTCGATCCCAGTTGTGTCATTTATTAGGCAGGACGTTTAACCTCTCCACATCTCAGTTTCTGCATTATTCAACACAGATACCGGTTACTAGGTAACTATAGTTGTGGCCATCAGGTAACATAAAATGTGTGAAAGCTTTTTATAACCTAGGAAGTCCTACTTGGAGTGGGACTTGTTAGGCTATTGCCGCTATCTTTAATATTAAAGTGTTTGTGAACATAAGTTGGCTTTCCTGTAGAATGAGCCTTTCCTAATTGCTTAGGGTAAGTTTACACTTTGATTTAACTGCGTGTTTTATCTAATCAGGATCACTTACTTTCCCCCCTTAATTTCAGGACTTAATATTTAAATGGAAATGATCTCTAACTGTTATACTTCTAACCCTCCTGCCTTTTGATTGAATTTCCCACTGGTTTCCATGTAACCTGTGCTAGGTAAAAGTTAAATGCTGAGCAGCTGAATCGTTTTGTATGCAGAGTAGATAGGGTTTTAAAATAGCTTATTCTCATTTTGCAAGCCCAAGGTTAATGGAATACTTCTAACGATGGTGGGCTTGGGAATTGAAGTAGATGTGTGCTTTTACCATGGGCAAATCGTTTGTTTTTTTAATCACTACAAGTATCATATTTTTTTTACATATAGGATAAAAAGAAAAACACATGTTTTTTTTGAAGATCTTTGTATAACATAGCATTGTGATGTTAAAGTTTATTCTTGGAGTTACTCTAGAAATGAGCTAATTAAATTTTCCTCTTTTCTGCATTAATTACCTTCTTCCGTATATAGTCTTTTCTGTAAGGAAATTGTCAGGTTAGCCCATTTTTCTTTTCTCAGTGTTTAATTAGCATGCAGACTTTGAACTTTACCTGTGAGTCGACAGTTCCTCTCCCTTTTGTGATTTATTTCCCTATTGGGGGACTCTTCTGGGGCTCAAAGTGGCATATGATTTCTGGGCGACTGGCTTTCTTTTTGAAGGATAACGTACTTACTCTGGAAGAGTATCACTTCAATTTTGTGAGGTTGTAATCTGGAAAAGTTCAGATGGAGCTAAAGAATCAAAATCAATTACGCTTGTATTAGGAATGCTGAGTGAAATAAATGATTGCATTCTCCAATGCTGCCCCTTCGCTAAGCTTTCATTAACTTGCTTTTTAAAGTTTTTCCTTGAATATGGCTTTTAGGAGGCTAATCTTTAAAACTTCTGTACTTATTTTTTTAAAAGGCGAGAGATAGTTTTATAATTACTATGTAAGAACTATGAAGTGGGAGAGAATGCATTGGCAAGGCATATTACAATTACTTTGTCATGCATCTGGTTATGTTGGCATATTTGTTTAATTAAATTCCTTGCTAATTATAACTGGATGTACTTGTGTTAATTATTATTTGCTTAACACAGGAAACAGTGTAATTCTTTAATGGAAAGCAACTCGCTTTCTATTTAAATTAAATTCCAACTTAATATGCTTCCTAAAATAATAGCAGTGACATATCATTAGAATGGTAGTTGAAAAATATTTAGCCACCTCCATGGAATTTGGACTGGCTAAAATCTAACAGAGTTGTTTCAATATCAAATTGTAATTAGGAATGGTAAAGTTTTAGAATATGATGGTCAACATTACCAAATCCTTTAAGGCAGTGGTTCTCAACCTTGGCTGCACATTAGAATCACCTGGGAATCTTTTTAAAATCCTGATTTCTAGGCCTCATCCTCCAGAAATTCTGTTTCTTTGTTATGGGGTGGGGCCACAACATTAGTAACAAAGTAACAGAATTTCCGGAGGATGAGGCCCAGAAATCAGGATTTTAAAAAGATTCCCAGGTGATTCTAATGTGCAGCCAAGGTTGAGAACCACTGCTTTAAGGAAAACCTTCCTGGCCCTCCGAACCTCTCTGTCACCAACTCTAGAAGAGGGAGCAAGAGAATTAGTACTTGGCAATGATTGTCAAAGACCCAACAGATTCAGTTCACCTTCGAACATATTCTCTGAAGCACTTGTTTAATGTCAGATCCCCCAGTTCACTTGGTTATGATCATTCTCCATACTTAGTATATTTATAGTTTTTCCCAAGCTTGCAAATCTTCTATTAGAGTTAAAATAATTCACAATGGAGTTGGCTCTTCTCCGTTTCTTTCTTTGTTTTTTTTTTTTTTGTCCTCTCTCAATTTCAAAATTCCTCTACCTCTATAGGTTTCCCCTTCCTCCCAATCTTTGTCAGACGCTGGATGTTAGAAACACACCTCTCCTGTGTAACTGTTGCCTTTCATTTGCACACACTCTTGTGTCTATCCCGAGGGCTTGATCTTTGTTGTTTTTCTTCATTTAGTTTAAAACTAAATTCTCTCTCTGAAATACCAACTTTAAAATATTTGCAATTTAGTTTTCCTATTTATGCTCCCTAATTCACACCAAAAACTTTCTTTTCTACCTGAAGGGCTTTAAGCTTTGGCTCCAGACAGATATGGGTTTAAAATGTACCTCTTCAGATAAACTGTCAATTCTCTGAGCCTCAGAGACTTTACGTGGAAGATGGGGCTAGAGAGAAAGTCAAATGACATAACACATGTAAAGCATCTAGTGTAAACTATCACCAAGGTTAGGTAATGAACCCTAATTAACAAAATGGAAATACTGTAGTGTTTTTATGAGAGGGATTCCTAGTTATCATCTGAAAATTTGCGTTTATTTGGCAGGAAGGTAATAGCTATTAGCTACGTGATAACACTCTAATGAATTCCCTAAAATTGGATGCCATGTTGGGGACAGATGTTCGGCTCAATATAACAAGCACTTTTTGATGCACTGCTATATGCCAGGCACTGGACCGTGTACCATCAGGAAAAGGAAAAGCCCCTCTTCTCAGAAAGCCATCGACTCATAAAGAAGTCAGATCAGTAAATGGGTAATTTAAAAATATTGTAATAAGGCTATGGAAGAAATATAAAGAGCAGGTTATAGGAACATAAAAAGGAGGGTGTTACATCACAGGCCCTGACATTTAAACTGAGTCTTTAAGGTTAAGTTAGGAATTAGGCAGATGAAGACTTGGTGCCAGAGGTGGGGGGTTGGTACGGTGACATATCCTATGTGCTTCCTGTTAGGACTGGAAGCACTTGGCTTTGACATCTGATACACCAGAGACTTGGCCGACCACGTGCAAGGCCTTGACCACAAATGGGCCAGTTATTTAGCCTCTGAACATCACTTGCCACATCTCCGCTTAGTGCTCACCGCAGAACACTGTGAGAATGAAATGTGAAATGCATACAACGAGGCTAACTGAGGCCTGGTGCACAGTTTTAAAATAAGTTGATTTGGTTTTAAACATTGACAATTTGACTTTTGTTACCAAGAAAGCCACATTTTGGTAATTGATAGCAGCTGAACTTGCCAACCATTTACACCAGCGGTTCTCAACCTGTGGGTTGTGACCCCTTTGGGGGTCGAACGACCCTTTCACAGGGGTCGCCTAAGACCATCAGAAAACACATATATAATTACATATTGTTTTTGTGATTAATCACTATGCTTTAATTATGTTCAATTTGTAACAATGAAAATACATCCTGCATATCAGATATTTACATTACGATTCATAACAGTAGCAAAATTACAGTTATGAAGTAGCAACGAAAATAATTTTATGGTTGGGGGTCACCACAACATGAGGAACTGTATTAAAGGGTCGCAGCATTAGGAAGGTTGAGAACCACTGATTTACACAATGGTTAGGCTAATGCATCATTTTTCTTAGAGACTGAACAGACATGGTTTTGATCCATCAAATCTCTCTGTCCTGGGGTTGTGTCTGGTTTTCATTCCAATTTTAAAGTCTGTCTGTGCACATCATGCCTTGAGCCATGCAGCTCATACAAGGGCAATGATTCCTTTTTATTGTTCTTTTTATTAACAACTAAGGGAAATAGCATTTGTTTAAGAAGAAGAAAAACTTGCTTGGAGAAACTTTTGGTTATTAGCTAATGGGGGGAAAATCTCTAAATGCAATACATCAATTCTGTTTCCTAGATAACAAGGGAATCTGAGACAGTTTTGAACTTTTCCCTTATCCCCTTTATCATGAATGTTTAATATCCAAAGGAGCTGGATTTTGTACAGAATTAGCTTCCAGGTTTGAAGGACTATTAGCAGTCACCACGGGGAGCCTCACACTTCGATTATATCTGCTACACTTTTCCTCCGGAACAGACTCACTTTCTGTGTAGTGAAAGCAGGTCCCTTTGTTTCACTGGCCTCATCTACACTTTAAATATGTCCCCCTGCGCCAAGGTGAGACACCAGGAAAGTGTCAGATTTTATACTGGGAAGGAGTAGAGATCAGCGCTTCAATAAGCTTGGTAAATGCAATGCTTATAGCCTTCCATACATGTGACTGTCACCTTGATCCCTCATAGCTACGTCAGCACAAGTGTTATAAATGTTCTTCTTATCACTGCATAATCATAAACTCTTTTTTAAATCAATCAACTCATACTAAGCGTATATGTAGCATGTGTTATTCTGTTTATCTTTACAGTAAGGCTATCACGTAGATGCTAACATGATAATCCAGTTTATCTATGAAGAAACTAAAGTGTCTAGAAGTCAAGCAACTCGCCCACGATCCTATAGTTAACAGGGCTGGGGTCTGCACCCAGAACCCATGTTCTGATTCCAGAGCCCATGCTCTTAAAATGAGGCTATACTGCATCTTTTCAGTTCATCTATGATATTCTAAAGCCGACTTTCCACGTGACATCACTTGCCACATGGCATGATTTATTTGATCTTTTATGATAGTGCTTGTTAGCTTATTCATAGTTTTGTTTGTAAACACCAAAAGCATGCTGGTGTCAATGCAGACTTGATAATATATTTATTCAGCAAGGATGTTTTCGCTAATAATAATCCAAACCTTACACCAGGCATTGGGATTTAAAGACTAAGAAAGATACCTCTTGACCTCAAGGAGGCCGCAGCATATTGGCAACATGTACAAGAATTCCCAATTCCAGAAAGTTCAGAAGTTTTTGATGTTTTTCCCTGTGAGGCTCATTTAGTACCAAGACATGGCCTGAACGGATATGAGGCTACATATGGCCCTGATTTGTACCTGAGGGTAATTTTTTATGTATGTGTTTGATTATGAGGTGCTGCTCCCCGTTCTGCCGGAGTTGTCATATAATATGTAGTCAGTACCCTACGTGGCTCTTCTCAGTTCTGAACTACAGCTGAGCCCGGGGCTTTGGCAAAGGGACTGAGGTCCCATACAGTGACCGGAGGCTTGGGAGGGAATGACCACTTGGCCTGACTTAGATTCACAGAAGGGAGGCTTTAGGTGCTGAAAGTTGAATTCCCCCAAAGGTGGAAGGCGTGCAGGCAGAGCTGAAGTCAAGGGCAGAGACGTGGAATCATTGAAGAACCTGGCTCGGGTGTCTGTGAGGGACAGGACTAGGTAGGCAAGCAGGCACCAGGTTTTGGAGGGCTTTTTACGCCCAAGGGAGTGTGCACTGCATTTCTTTATGGGCTGGACTGTGGGGGGTCAGGAGAGGCCTTAAACAGAGAGCTTCTCTGAATGTTTGCATTAAAGAAATCCTTACCATAGTGTGGGTGCTGTACTGGTAAACAGAGTCTGAGGTGAGGAGGACTTCAACCAAAGCAGTATCAGTAATTAAGTAAGAACAGAGAAGAGGAGGTGGGTTGAGAGATGAAGAAAAGACCTGAAAGCTGACCTTTGACCTCTGGGCCAGTGGGAATGCCATTGACTAGGCTGTGAAATCCAGTGGGAAGAGCAGAGCGAGAGTTTGGATTGACAGAGGAACTAGTGCTCATTTTGGGTTTGAGTTTCCCCTATATCACGCTTGTGGGGATATATAGCAGGCATTTGGCATTTGGGGTCTGAAGCACTAGTTACAAATTTGACATTTAGTCAGTGGTATATATATATGCTGATTTGAATCTACGACAATAAATGATGTTATTGAGGGTGGGCAAAGTAAAAAATGTAGGTGATGACATTTAAGGTCAGAAGGAAGAAATGAAGCTAAAGAGATTAAAGAGGGTGGAGGCTGTTGGTGGAGAAGGAAAAGGGAGGTGTAGCCACGAATATAAGAATAGCAGCAAAGTGTCTCCTCCCTGCATGAGGAGGGGTTTCAGGCACCAGTGTCAGATTCGAGGTGGCGTGAGGGGGTATGAGCTCTGTCAGGAGGTCACGTGTCACTTGGAGGCCGGCATGCTCTGTGAAAGTCATTGAGTGGCTGAGGACATATTGGCCACTAGTGCAGACAGCTTTAAAATACTTTGCAAAGGCAGCGCCTCTGATTGGGGTAACATGTTAGAGGCCATTTAAACCATTCTCGGCATAGCTCTAGGCTGTAGCTTCCTATTCTTTTCCTTTGTAAACAAAGGAGAGAATCCTACACTAACTAACGTACTTGGACATGGTCTCCAACAGCATGAGTTAAAGACTAGCCATGGAATGTTTTTCCATTGCAGTTTGAGAATAATTGAGTAGACTTTGATTTTAAGCTGCCACAAAATAGGGTTTTGTTCCACTGACAAGTCTTCCCATGGATTTGATTTAAAGAAATCAAGATGAGTTACCCTGGGGGGTTCTAATGTAGGACTGGGGTTAAAACCAAGAATAATACATAAGTGAAGTACCGATTAGAGGTTTATTTTTAGAAGTTTTCTTTATAGAACTGTGTACATTTAAGAATTATATTCAGCTATGATCCAAGCACCTTCCACCTCATGGTGATAAAGTATATCAGTTGCAACTTCTGTATTTTCAAATGAGGCATGGAAGTTGGATGGTGGGAGGAGGATCTTGAAGAATAAATTTCAAAACTGAAAGAGAACAAAGGGGCCCAATAGCTTCATATCTCAAAAACAATGTTGCCTGTCTCCTTTTCACCAGGAGCTTTTGCCTTGCCTTCTATGGAGCAGTTGTCATTATATATAGGTTATTATGGGAAGGATTTAAAAAAAAAAAAAGACTTTCTTTGTTTCATCCTAGTAGAAAATTCTGTCTTGTAGCATGTCTGTATTATGAAAGAAGATTGCCCAAATGCATCTTCTCCAGCTACTTGTAAACAAGATGTCTCATTTGATTAATTACTCAGAAAAATCCTGAAAGCTTAGCAACTTTCCATATAAAATTATCATGCCTGTCCCTGTGGGAAACGGACTGATTCTAAAACTGAGTGAGTCTTGGCCAGAGGTGTAGAAGTGTGGTTTGCAACCTCCAGAACCACAGTGGTGGGGGTGGAGGGGTAATGACTGGAAGTCATAAATCACCTCAGTGGGCACTGTCACTGATATCTCACAGCCACTCTCCATCTAACCCGCAAGGTGTTTACCACTCCCAAGAAATCTACGAAATTACCCTTCACACTGCATAGCCCTAACTGTATGGCTATCCTCCCATAAGGTCATGAGACTGTCATCTTCATGTTTTGATATGAGGGTTCCAGGGACACTTCTATGTCCAAAGATCTTTCTCCTGTGAGTCTATTATTGCACCTGAATGCTGCAGCTGGAGGTGTATTGAATTCATATATTGCCTTTGTTTGTTTGTCATTCATTTACTTACCCATTCACCCTCAAGCATTTATTGGGTATCTTTACCATGTATTTCTCCTTCCTGGGCACTGTAAGAGATTTAGACATGATCCCAGCCCCTTGTAAAGGGGGGAAGAGAAGGAAGCAGCACTTTCCTAGCCTGAGCTATATACCAAGCACTGTTCTAGAAATTGTACTTAACCTTCCAAACTACCCTGGAAGGTGCTTGTTAATGATGTGTATTCTAGGGACCAGGAAGCTGAGGCTCAGATAAGTTACTTACCCAAGCTCACATAGTTACCAAGGGCAGAACTGAGATTCCTACTCAGGTTCGTCTTCCTCAAAATTCTATGCCGTTAATGCTTCCCTATGGAGCTAATAACTCCATAGAAGAGACACAGAATGAAAGGTGGAGTGTACCACGTGCACTGAGAAGTTTAAGTAAAGTGCAGTGGCAGGTCAGAGAGGGATAGAAATACACCTAGCCAAGAGACCAGGGCGCACTGCCTAAGGGAGGGTATTTCTCAGGGATGAGAAATATCATCTGTGCATCTCATTGAAATTTTTTTTCATCTAGAAAGTAGGTGTCTTATTTGTTGCACCAAGAATGTTGTACAATGTTTTGGTTACATAGACATATAGTGAGTGAATGTTCGAATGAATATTCTCTGATGAAATTTACCCCAGCATAAAAGTAAGTGAGAGGAAATATTGAGGCATACTTTTATTTCCCATTTTCAAAAGGGTGGTCCTAGGTAAGGTACTTTGATGATGATAGGAAGTAACATGAGGTATTAAATAATTAAGTGCTGAGGGGAAAGATTGCAAATTTTGAGAAGATCAACCGTGAATTGCGAGATTGATACTCAGTGACTTACTAGTAATGAACTTTGGGCTCTAGTCTTTCTCCCCACCTTCTGGCTTTAGTCTAACTCTTCAATGAAGCACGCAGACCTGGCCTCACGTCTGCAGGGGCCTTTGCTCTGCTTGACCTCTCTGCCTCACTCAGAAGCTCTGTTTTAGGTCTTCTCTCCCTCCAGCCATTGTCCAGCTTCAGGATCATCCGCTCTCCTCTGATTAGTCTTTCCCGAGAACGAGGGGCTCCTTCCTTTCCTCTCCACTGTCTGTTTGTGTGACAGGAATCTCTAATAATTATGCACTCATTTGTTTATTGGTTGGTATTCTCTTACTATATAGCGATCCTCTGAGAACAAAAAAACATATCTTTAACTCCATATCCCTAGCATCTAGCACTATGCCTGATACATAGTTATCACTCAGTAAATAATAGTTGCATAGATGGGTAGATGTATGGACTATGAACAATTTTGTCCTGAGCTGACCCTGTACATAGCAGCCCAGTTCACAAAGTACATTAGCCTTGTTAAACCTCTCAGCTAGTTTATCTTCTAAGACCTGAGCCACATAAGATTGAACAAGGTGCTTCAGCAGAGCTAATGGACGAAGACCCAGATTTTGATTTTTTTATATGGTGATTACTTATCCGTACTCTCATGGGCAGATGTAAATAAGTATCTGATGTATAAGTAAATTACTAGATAATTGGCTCTTGCATATGTCACAGTCAAGTGATGGCTTCTTCTTTGTAGGCAAGCTCATAGCATGTTTAAAGTAGAACATAATTATCTGCTATGATCACCAAGGTGAAATATTATGGCTTATTTTACATTTCAATAATTCACATAATGGAGCTTTTTTCGCATTTACCAGCATCCTAGATTCTCAGCTAATTCTTCAAAAGCAGTTGGAACCGACTTGACCAGGAGTCATAGGCCTATCTTTAGACTATGGGGCCCGGATCATTCCCACACGGTCCAGTACTCCTTGTGGAAGAAGGGTGGGAGCCGATGTGGCTAATGAGTAGGTCTGCAGTTCAGTTGAGTAGCTGACAAGCATCATGCCAATTCAGTGTGCTTTGGGGTCATCTAAGTATTTAATGAATATTTGATGACTAATTTATTTGCCTTAGTCCAAGGATTTTCAAAATATTTGTCCTTAACCAAGAGTATGCAGGCATAACTATATATGTACATATTTATGTATACATACATGCATATTAGCATATACGATACACTCTGATACTTCAAAATGCTGTTCCATTTTGTCCTACTCCATTGCATATCAGTTCATCTCATGCAGCTTATGATGCACAGTTTGAGAAACACAAGATGGTCATTCTCAGTGACACAGATCAAGCAGGTGCAGAAGCTGAACTCCTCCATTGCTGTCACACGTTGTGGCAGCAGGTGGGGAGACGAGTTACTGTGGATGCTGCATGCGGGCTCTTACACACGCTGTCAACGACAGCCTTTCTCTTGTGTCATCCAGCCTCACTGCTGAGTTCCTGCTTAGTCGCAGGCTGCCCTGGAGGGGCTGAGGAGTATTCTTGTGAATGGAACAGTGAATTGAGGGAAATTTCTTACTCTCTGTGTCGATACAGGCCCTATCTCGTCCCAACCCCCTCGACATAGGACATCCGTGATGATTCCAGCTCTGCAGCTCATCCCTAAAAAAAAAATTAATTGGAAACTAGATAGCTCCCTAATAACCATGCTTGTTTTTGCATAATAGAGGGAGAAAAGGATTAAAGTCTTTGTTCTAATTAATAGGAATGAAAATAGAATCGCAATCTGTGGTGTGGCAAAATGAGAGAAAATAAGGCTTGTAAGTAATTTTCATGGTTGTTTAAGAATAATTGTTTCATTATTGAGTTAATAGTTTTTACAAACAGCTTCCATTTCCATATCATATTTCTGCGGTAGCTCTTTATTGCGATTGCTCTGGCAAAAGATGACAAGGAGCTGTTTTAAATCCATCACTTGTCTAAAGTATGGTTCCAAAGTCGTTGGGGGAACGGCGGGGGGGGTGCAGCAGGAAAGAATAAGGCAGGGGAGGGAAATAGGGGTCAGATTGAAATCAGTTGATTAATAAGACAACAAAATTCATTCACCAGCTTATTTCAAAGGAGACTGTTATTATTCTGGAGAGAAATCAGACATCAGATCCCTCATAGGCCCCAGGCTCTGACATGTGTTTTATAATGACAGTTAATTAGATACTGTCTGCAGCAATCACAGGCTGTCATTTTTAATACATTTCTGGGAAGTTGAAGGACAAGGGAAGTCACCCCCGCCCCATCTTCCCCCTTCCCGTAACTGAAATTCGTTGCCAAAATTAACTATGAATATATGAGGCACAAGTTCAACAATTATACAGCCGTTCTGCACATTTATGTTTCCCACTTAGTATGTGCTCTGTGTCCCAGGCTGTGCCGGGCATGCGTTTTGCAGACAGAGTTGCTGCTGCAGCCCTGGTAATATTTAGGAACGTCTCGCACAGCAGGCTCTGACAGCTGGGCTCATGGAGGATGCCACTTACCAGTTGCAACCTGTGTTAGAGCAAAGTATCCTTTACACCCTTGGATGCAAACCACTGAGGCACCTCCCCCTTCCAGTTTCACTAAAGCAGAACTGACAGTTTGTTAATTAAAATGATCTATTCTCGTATATATAAACCTCAGATTCGGATAACTCCTGCCATAGTGCCTAACCTTGATTTTTTTTTTAAATATATATTTTATTGATTTTTTTACAGAGAGGAAGGGAGAGGGATAGAAAGTTAGAAACATCGATGCGAGAGAAACATTGATCAGCTGCCTCCTGCACACTCCCTACTGGGTATGTGCCCGCAACCAAGGTACATGCCCTTGGCCGGAATCGAACCCGGGACCTTTCAGTCCGCAGGCCGACGCTCTATCCACTGAGCCAAACCAGTCAGGGCAAACCTTGATTTTTAATGCCCCCTTTTGCTGACCAGCATTATAACATGGCAATAAAGTATAACATAAAAGAAACTAAGCCATGAAGTGAAAATCCTGCTTGTGACAGCTTAAAATCGTAGATTGTGAAAATTTCAAGGTGCCATAGAAATGACTCAATCTTTCGAATGTCTTTATTTACAAACAAGGATGTGTGAGACCCGCAGTGCTAAAGTCATTTCATGGCAAGCCTGAGCAGAAACTGCATCTCCCAACTTCAAGGCAGTTGCTCCTTTCCCTGTAGAGCACCGCCTCCTGCCCTATTACCTGGTGACTGTGAAAACCATGAGCATTTTCAGTCCTTGAGTTTCCCCATCTGTAAATGGGCATAGGAATAACACCCTCAGGGGGCAGTGAGCGAAGGGGGCGCAACTCCACGCAGTCTGGAGGACTCCCAGCAATCTGTGCTGCCCTCGGCTGCTTTGGTCACATCTCCTTTCCCCAGTGTCTGTCTAGCTCAGAAACGCCTGCTAAGGGTCATAAGAAGGCTCTCAGGACCTTTCTGATTGAAATCCATACTCACTTACAGGTTAGCCATTATACATCTGTTTTCTGTTTTAGAGATATAGCCACTCAAGTCCTGTGCAGAAATTCAGTCTTTTTCAACCCAAGTGGTCATAACTGATGTCTCCAGGGTGGTGGCTTCCAAGCATGACAGAGAAAGAATTCCCTAGAGCGTTTTCTAAAAGTACAAATCCCTGCTCCTGCCGCCTCCCCCTCCCCCCATCAGCACTGCCTTCAGAAGAAACCGAATGCAGTGGGTGGAGTGGAGCCTGATCATTACCTCCTATTGGCCAGGCTTGTTTACTTGCTTTTGCTTTGGGAGCTTCCTGGGGGACTGCCTGGGAGATGCTGCTGTAGAGCAGATCACACCCTAACATGTGCGGCCTACAGCTTGCTGTAAGCTCTGGATACTGTTTCATAGGCTTGAATTAATTTGTGCATTTCAGAAGTTGAAATGTCAGCACTAAGCTGATAATATAAATCTTGGAGGTACTGATGCTTTTTTTCCTTGCCCTTATGTAGTCATACATACACAAAGCCACTTACTGTCCCCACTGTGCCCCCCCTCACCAACTCCACCGCCACTCTGTCCACAGCCCTTCTGACCTGAATGGACTCTGTAGTTGGTCTGCGGTCTACTACCAGCAGTAGAAAACGCACGTCAAATGTAATCTCCACACACGCACCATCCTAATAATAGGGCCATGTTTACATAAAAGGCCTCTTTCTTACATCTGGTCCCCTCATGATCAAAGATATTTTCAAAACATGTAGCTGGTTGTAAGGGCATAGCATATTGTACTGAGTGATTGCTCTCTGTGCAAAATAAACTGGTACCTGAAAGCAGATGACGCCATAGTTTTGGGTGTGTGACTCTCTCCCCAAGGAGCTAACCAGCCAGGGCCGGTTGGGAAGGCTGCAGGACTGCAGACCATCCACATCCCTGAAGATCCAGACTGATGTCTTCAATTATTCTCAGGCCTGAGCAGAAAGCATATGACTGGCCAATTCCATATGTGCTACCATAATGGTTCACTTGCTTTCTAAATGAATGCAGCCTCCTTCCCAGCTGTGGACTCTTAGTGTTTGCAAAAATTTAAAGATGTTCCAGTAGGAAGTAGAACGACATTGAATAAAGATGTTGAGAAAAGAAGGCAATCAGAGATAATGAGATTTGATATATACGTAAAGTTAGCTTAGACAGAAGCCAGAATATAGTCAGCATTTAGTGTTAGCTCCAGTCCAGGTTATTGCTATTATTCTTATGCCATTGCTGTTTAGCTCAAGCTACTGCTGATAATCAGTGACATATTGACCATGAATATTAAGCATAAAAACTTGAAGGCATTTAACTTGATTTTTTTCACAGGGGGAGAGGGCAGTTTTTAAAATCCACTTAGTTCAAGCCTAACTTCTTACTCTATTTGTGCATATTATGGTATATGGTCCTTAACTATGGACATTAATTCTGACTTCATATTTCCATTGGGTGTAGTGAATTAGAGGTTTTTAGGTGAATTAAATGGACTGTACGAAGCTCTTTCCTGGACCAATTTTAGGAATCATTGAGCCTTATGGACAACTCACAATGTCAATTCAAAGTTTATGATTATTTTTCCCTGAAGATTCTAATCCTCCAGTCAACTTGCCCCGCTTATTAGTTGAATAAATAATGATGAAAACGTGGTTAACGTGGCTGTCTGTCCCTCCAGCAGTAGCTCCATGCAGGCAGTGAGAGCACTGCCTGTACCCTGGCTCCAGGCATGCTTTCTAAGAGGATGCAACTCTTGATGGACTCACCGGTGTGGCAGTTTTTCAAAAAGGTGGACAATATTTTACAATTTTTTACTTTCTTAGTTTGTGTCGTCAGAAGCAAGGCATTCCTTTTCCCTCCAAAACTCTAAGCAGGGACTACATAGTACCACATATCAGGGTTTCTGAATCTCTTCGATCTGCAATGGCCCTGTCCTTTGGGGAAAAGGAGTAGAAATCAACATGGATGAAATGTGTGCCCCCATGCGTTAGGCTTTTATATAAACTAGAAGAGTGCTCATTGGTCCCTCTTAGCCTGTCTCACGAGGAAGTGACTTCAAGCCACTTGTTAGACCATTTAATAAAGGAGCCAATTTGACAATCCCACAGAGTAATCTACAAACATATGATTCTCTTAATCTGGGTACAGAGTGGAGCACTGTCCTTGAGCTCTTGTCTTTCAATTGATCATCCTTTATAAAGTTGGACAAGAAGACAACTTAATTTTCTCTGCCAAACATGCAGCAGGTACACCCGGCAACATATATGTATAGCGACACTAATGTTATCTGGGATATATTCTCTCCTTGGTTTTCCATGGATTTACTACAATAGAGAGGACTTTGAAACAGTTAAGGCATCAAAATATCCAAGAAAATATGAGAGATTTTTTTCCCTGTCCATGTCTCCCCTGAGGCATCCATATCCCACCAGCTGTTCACTCCCTCTTCTGTTGAGTCCGCAGTCCACGAATGCATAGGAGACAGGAGGGCTGGTTTGGGACCATCAGTGCAGGTAACTCATGGCTGTTGATCATTTGGAAAGTTCTAGTGTCTACAAAAAACCCTGAAATTTGCATTCTTGGAACTTAATAAAAGGATTCTTAAGAAATATAGAATTAGGCCCAGTGCTAGAAGAAAAAAATATCACAAGTTCTCTTGAAGGAAATACATCTATCTTATTTTTGTGTGTAATCGCCGTGCACTGAGAGCCCTTTGGATATTTATGGGTAGCCTATGGACGAAAAGCATTCTTCAATCAAATAAATAAGGCATAAGAATAGAGAACTAAATCTAGCTGGGCCATAAAGCTAAAGCAAGTGGGAACGTCAAGTTGCAAGCAGGGCTTTAAAGAATAGGTTAGCCACTTGGGGAGATTGAGTTTTGGTTTCTTTTGTCACTGTCCCTTTAATGATTGTCACAGTCTATTTTCTGATTCCACCCTCTGGTGCTAGGAGTACAAGCGGTGGTGTCTTCATGTTGCTGCTCAGTAAAGCAACAACACAGTTTCCTCCTCTCCTCCTCCTCCTCCTCCTCCTCTTCCTCCTCCACTCTCTGACGCTAACTGCACTGGCATGTCTTGTCCATGAGTTTCAGTTCCCCATTAATTTATTCAGCCGTCTTTCAGGAGGTAATTGAACATCTTGTCTCTTGTTCCAGACATTTTGGCACGTGTTGCCCTAAGCCCGATTCCTTTATGTGTAAAAAGAAGCAACCAAAGGAGGCTAATTGACCTCTTTGTGAGTGAAGGATGCGCCTGGCGAACTGGGTTCTGTTGTGAATGTGGACAGTATTCACTCACTCTTCTCTCTAATTTTTAAGATCATGTGTAATTTATGAAAAATTCAATTCCTATTTGATTTGTATCCTCTTGAATTATCAACATTGTTTCTAAGAGTTATCAAATGTTCAAGAGCTAACATTTGGCTCAGAGTAAGCCTTTTCATATGCCAAATAATTTGGATTAAGTTCAAAAACCTATTGCTTTGGGTCTTCATATGGGTGTTTTTAAAAAACATGATTTTCTATGTCTCTGTATTGCAAATTATGAGCCACAAATTTGTTCCCTATTTTACTTATGTGCTCCTAATTTCTTTGTATCTAGAATAGTTATGTATAGCTCACTGCCATCCTAAAAATGGGAAGCCAAACTGCTGTAACAACAAGGCCCCTTTAGCCTCTGGAATGTAACCACAGGGGAAAAGAATACAAGCTTTAATTTTGTTCTAAATATGGGACCACTTGAGGGCTAAGAAAATTACTTCTTTATATTTTCGGACATTATTTCATAATTATCTTTTGTTATTGGTGTTTTACATTTAGTCTGCCAAGATTATTAATTTAAAATGATTTTTACCAGGATCTTTAATGATTCTTGCTCCCTATCAAGGAGAATTCTTTGAACACAGTAGTTATCAGAATTTCTATTGAGATCAAAAACCATGTACACTTTGTTCTTCTGGGCCTCTGCTTGTTCTATTGAATATATTTTTTTCTTTTTTTGTTTTGTCAGTTAATTTTGCTTTCAGAGATGTAGCTTCAGAAGAAATCATCAGGAAACGTTATTAATTAATTGTTTATCTAGGTCTGATTCAGGCAATCTGAGGGTCTCCTTTTGGACCACAATGTATCATAAAAATACTTCCTGTGAAAGGTCATCTGAGAAGCTGCTACTCTAGAGCTTAAAAGTGTTTTCATATTCTTGGTGAGTGTCATTCTAAAGGACAAGGCGGATTATGATTTTTGGTGGAATCAGGCATGGCCTGATTTGGAATTGTAGTAAGAAGCAGACGAGCAGTAGAGAGATAGTGGCATATGGTTGAGAATGCAGACTTTAAAATGATCTTGTCTGGGTTCAAATCCTTGCCTAGTCATTTATTAGCTGTGTGACCTTGAGGAAGTTACTAAACTCTCTCTGTGTTTCAGTTTCCTTATCTCGTATATGGGATAATAATAATAGTACCTACCTTATAGAGTTGTTATGAAGATTAAGCTCAATATATGTGGAGTTCTTAGAACAGTCTCTGGCATATAGCTAGCACAAATGTATAGCATTTTCTATTATCATGAGTCATTATGAAGTTTGTGCCATACCTTACCTGTGATATTCTGTTCTTCCTTGAACTACATTTTTCTGTACCTCTGTGCAGCCTAGATATTTCATAACATCCACTCTTTACTTTATTCCCTACTTAGAAAACAGAAAGGTGTCCCTCAAAGGCTTATAAAGTATACTTAATTGATGAAAATTGCAGCTATTCTTCCTAGGACTGTGCTGTGATTAAAGAAAAGGAAAGGTCCAAAGTATGTAGAGGAAGCATATCAAACTCAAAGGCTAACACGAGCCAAATAAATGAGGCATGCGGCCCACAGGCGGTGAGTTTGACATGCTTGATATAGAGTAAGTTTTAACCCAAGTTTCCATTCATGCTACTCTAACTCTTAATTTGGATCTTACTGGGTAATTAATGAGAAAAAAATAAACCAAGTTTCTCATAATTCCCTTATTTACTTTAAACAGAACTTGATCTGTGATTTTATTTCATTGAACATTTCTCCACTATTTCTAGGGTGTGGATTGAGTGGGATGGTGGTGGACCCTTTACCTGCCCTGTCTTTCCACCACTACTCATTCAGAGAGTTAGCAGAGTCTAACTAAAGCTCTACTTTCCCTTCATCCTAGCACACAGCAGAAACAATACCCAACAATAACTGCTTTGTCTAATCTCATAATAGTCTGTGTTGCCTCTGCCATGTTGGGGTTTTTCTCTTAATTCAATTCTTTTAAAATGCTAGCACTGTTTCCATTCTGATTTAGCCTCACATGGGCTGCATCAGAGAATTTTAAATAAATTGTTACAGTGTTAATTAAGATTTCATGGTTGGGCTGTATTCTGTAATAGGTATGATAGGGGTTGGCCTCCTCTGTACCTTCAAATAAGCAATCCTCAAACATGTTTATGATCTTTCCTGCTGCCTTAGAAGATTTGATATAACAGAAGAATGAGGAAGCAATCAAACAAATTGTGTTGACTCATCTCTGTGAGTATATTCATATATCAGTGAGTACCTTGGAGCAAAATTACCTTTGGAATTTAAACTTCCCATTGAAAAAATGCATGAGAAAGGTAATTTTGTTTTGGAAGGCCACAGGGTTTTGCTTTTAGATACGGTAAAATTTATAACTGCTTGTTATCTTCATTGTATAAGTGAGAGGTTTAAATACTGTGCATTTAATGTCCCTGTCTAGAAAAAATGGGCTTATTTTTAATGGCTTGCTCAATAGTGCTAACTCTTATTTTTGCTATAGTGCTAGTTGAGGATTGTGGATTTATGATACTATAAAAAGCAAAGTGTGAAGAGGGAAAAAAAGAAGAAACAAATATAAAAACTCTGTTTCTTAATATGTTTCAGGCTCACTAGACCTTTGGATCCTGTGAGACATTTCAGTAGTGATACCTTGGTCAAGTAGTGATGACTCACTGTGGAACCGGAGTGAGTCCTGCCGATTACAGGGCAGCAGTGGGTTGCTGGAGGAATCAGTTTGGGTTCACAGATGATGGTCACTAATAGTTTTTTACAACCAGCTATGTTTTTATTTTTCCTCATCAAGCAGTACCCTAAATACCTTAACTTTCATGGCTAATATGTCTTCCAAAAATATCCTTCATTTTCTTCATATTTGAAATACTTTATTCGTCCTATAATTACTTTTTAAAGAATCTAAAAAGGCCTCACTTTTAGCAATTTATTTGGCAGTGTTACCAAGTCAGTAAGAGGTTTTCTGTTTCGTTTTTGTAATGATATTAGCTCAGGGGTGTTTTGGATTTGGGAGCTCAAAAACTGCATTTAAGAGCTTGTATTAAACAGGTTTCTTCCTGTGCATTTTTTTTAAAACTGCCTCTTTGTACCAATAGAGACAGGCCTCTTATTTGGACTTAGCAACTCTCCCTGATTTGCTAAGAGAATTCTGGTCAATAATTTCCAAGATAAGTGTTTTTTGTTGTTGTTGTTGTTTGGATTCAAAGTCGTGTCATATGGAATCCATATCAGGCTGCAATGCTGCAATTCAAGTGTGCCTGCCATGCTTCCCCATCAGCTGGGAGCTACTCCAGAAAATGTGGCCGGACATGACCACCAACAGGTCCTAAGGTGTGCACCTGCAGGCTGACCACCAACCCTACGCCCCGTAGCACCTCCATGGCCGCCACATCCCCTGTTAGTGTGTGGTCTTTTTAAAACTAAGAGTTTTCCAATTTTGCTTCTTGGAGTGCTAATGATTAGTTGGTCCTCTAAAGATTGCTCTGAGAATGTATGCCTTGTTTCATGGTGACCACAGGTGACATCACCGACCTGGGCATATGATCTGTTCCTCTCCAGAAGCATGAGACCCTGGCCAGTGTGTCAGCAGCACTGACTATGGTGGAACATGCTGCCCGGTCCCTCCAGCTGTGGTTCTAAGAGAAAATGACAGCTCTTAGAGAGTGTGTCTTTCTATATAGGGAAATACAACGTATCAAGAAGCAAACACACACACACACACACACACACACACACACACACACACACTCACACTCACTCACTCTCACACACCTCTAAAAGCAGAATTCAGAATAGTCCCTGAAGAAGGCTGGTGAAGCTGGAAACTTGAAGTGTGTTGCAGGTTACCTGGTTTATTTGTTGGTAGCCCTGGGGGTGGTCATTAAACTCTAGATTAGATCAAATGGGGTTTCAGGATTCACTGTAAAAATAAACTGGCTTTCTGTAGGTTCTGAAATCTAAAGATGGTTTGTCCACACCATGGCGATGTTAAAGAACAATGGGCAAGACGCTGGTAGACCCGAGTTTGGGGTCTGGCTCTGCCACTTACTGGTTGTTTCCTTCAGCACATCACTTAGGCTTTCTGAGTTTGTTTCTTTTTCTGCAAAATGCAAGAACTGGGGTATCCATGAGTGCAGAGCCGCTTTCCAATTCTAGCATCTCAGTGTCCAGACAATTAAAGCCCAGCCATCCCCACACTGGACGCTGTGGGAGAGCTAGTTATGTCTCCAGAGACTTTGTCTTGCATGGGGCCTTCCTTGCCTGTGTGTCTCCCCTATGGACTCAGCATGAAGTCATTGTGGTCAGTGGAGAGGTAGGGACTCAGAAGCTCAGCTCCCAATGTGTTCTTGGCTTACTCTCAGTGCTTATGCCTTTGGGTGAGTTGTCTAACATAACATTACTTTCAACAGCTACAAAGCAAATAACATCTCCTTCCAGACACACCACTTAATGAGGGCAACACACAAAAGCTTTTGAGAGACAGAGAGAGAGAGACAGAGAGAGAGAGAGAGAGACCCCCTTTGTAATCCTAGCCTGCATGAGTCTTTCTACGTGACCTATCTTTGGGGATGAATACAACCAGGATGGGCTAATATCTAAAGGCTGTGAAGAGTTGCAGTATTATCTATGTTCATAGTATCTTTTAAGTTTTTGCTGAGAACATGTTAGCTTCCTTAGCTCAGAGGAAGTCATCAATCCAGACATCGCTAGTTATTTGTCAAAATGCTACATTAGGAACTGTTATGTTTATACATATCTTAGTTACTAAAATAAATGTAACCTCTGAGGGCATGCAATCATTCTAGATCCAAACTAGTTAGATACCTGGGCCTCTAGGCTTACAAATAAGCAAACACTCTTCTTGGTTTTATAAAATTGTTAAATTATTTCAAATTACACAAATGCACCCATTCTTGGGGCCTTGAGGGCATTGGCATTAATCAAAGGGATGCAAAATTCAGTTAGAATTTATCTGGTGTCCCTGCATGGAGATCTCACTAGGCACGGGGCTTCTTTTGCAGTCATCTACTTGCACAGAGGAGACTCCCATCAGGGAGGCCGAGTGCTGCTACAGGATACATTTCCAATGGAAGCCTTCTTCTCATCATCGTCATGGAAGTGGAGCCTGGGGCAAATCACACTCTAATGGGTCCTCTGGAACATTCTTTTGTAGATAAAATCGGATTCAGTGAGTGCCAGGAATGATTGTCCTTAGATTAAATATCACGGGACCCGAGTACCTAATACAGGTGTATTGTTCTTGTGGGGAGAGGGGTGATAGCAAAGGTTGAGGGCACTATGAGGAGTGTACAGAACGACAGGAGAAGTCTCCCCAGACCTGCCCTCTGCCTGCGAGGCCACCCACTGGTGGGTTCTGCTCTGGTCACTTGCTCAACCATTGGAAAGTAGGGTGACTGAGTGGAAAGACCCAAGTGTCAGTGGGGATGATTATTTTTATGGGAGTTTTATGAACATTAGTAATAGAATGTATACAGCAATTTATACAGTTTATAGTATTCAATAAATGACTTTTAGATCCTCTGTAACTCATATCCTCTACCGTGGCTACGAGCCATTGTATCCCTTAAAAACTTTACTTTTTTAGGCCCTGCCCAGAAGCAGAGAACTTAGAACATCCACGTCTTCATGGCATCCTTAAGTCTGATTGCTCCATAGGCTGCCAAGACCAGCTCTTGTTGGAGATATCCAGAGACCAGGGATTGTCTGTGACTGATTGTTGAAAGAGTGGGGCATGGTCACATAACCAGGTGGACTTCGATGCTTACATAGGAAGCGCTGCTCTGTATGACATCATGATATCAAGCCATGGCCTTGGCCATCATCCCACGTGCAGTCCCCCTAGGACAGTGGTCGGCAAACTCATTAGTCAACAGAGCCAAATATCAACAGTACAACAATTGAAATTTCTTTTGAGAGCCAAATTTTTTAAACTTAAGCTATATAGGTAGGTACATTGTTATTAACCTAATTAGGGTACTCCTAAGGCTTAGGAAGAGCCACACTCAAGGGGCCAAAGAGCCGCATGTGGCTCGAGAGCCGCAGTTTGCCGACCACGGCCCTAGGACATAACTGCTTTTATGAGCAATGAATTTTATATGACTGTGTAGCAGAAGGCCAGACTGTTCATCTCAGTCATCGTGCCAATTGCTCATCTGTCTGTGCTTTTGAACTCTCGCATTTAAGTAGTGGAATAAAGTGTGCATTCAGTGAACTGTGTGGAGAGTTGGTGTGTGGGACTATTGCTTATAGATAGTTTTAAAACCTCTAAGTTATTTAGAAGGGAGGAAGGTTCCGATTTTGACAGACTAAAAAGATAGCTTAGTTCTTTCTTCCTTTGCTGTGATATCCCAGTGATACATGTTCTCAGTAACAGGAGATCATACAGACTTGGAGTTGCAACACTTTCATATTTTGCTAAACTCTTCTGTGCAGTTGAATTGTTCAGACTCTTAGCAGATCTGATGGCAGTGAGAACGAAGAGAACATTTTCTGCAGTAGATGAAATACATATTTATTTTTGACTTGTTTTGATTTGCTTTCTTTGGATAATTTATGAACATGATACATTCTTTACACCCCCATCCTTAGATTAAACAAACAAACAAAAAAAGACCTTGGAGATGGGGAGTTTTTCTGAAAGAAAAGTTTTATTGAGCCATAAACAAACCCTTTCTAGCCTGAGAAAGGACCAGGTGTGGAGGTCTGGAGTCTAAACCACCAGCGCGACTACACAGAGAACACAGTGTGTCTGCCAGCCTGGGGTTCATGGAGCTCGTCTGTGCAGTGAGCTTGGGGAAGACAGATATCAGTCTTTTTTAAAGAACTTACATTGGCTATAGATGGGGGAGGGGGTGGGGGGGAGGTGAAGCAGGGAAAGTTGGGGATAGGTAAACAGTCCAGAAGGAGGAGTACTTGCTGCTTCTGGCTTAGTTGTGGGCAGCAGTTGGGAAAGTTCATGCACCAGCAGGATGCTTCTGACAGTCGGCTGTTCTTTCTGGGTAATTGTTGCATAGCTGCCTGGAAGCTGTACATTGAGGCACATGACTAGCTTTTTGTTGGTTTAGGCCATGGCTGCTAACTGATTAACTTTCCTTGTCTCTTCCTCTCACCCTCTGGCCTCCTGTAATTTCACTTAGGATAGCTCGGGATTTCTTTTCTTGTCACTTTTGTTTTTAAAGAATAGTAATTGTTTGTTTAAAATATCCATTTTAACTATCCTTTCATTTTCAATGGTAACATTAATAAGTTTAATTCAAATCAATAACATTCTTAATTATGCCATTTAATTTTTTCTTAAAGCACTTTCTCATTTGGTTAAAATAAGCAAAGAAAGCTTATATTTTTATCCCTTAATCTTCATTATCTCTACCTTATGAGGCAAAAGGTCAAGTGGGAGTGCTTGCACAGTAGTTATTGAACTCTAGTGGTTAAGACTTTAAGACCCCATTAGGAGGACAGAACAATGTACCTTTGGTATCTTAATTTGATCACTCTAATTGAGAAAATACATCTTAATAACTATTAGTAGGAATATTGACTGATCATTGCTTTCTAATTTGGACCCTCAGTCTTTGCCTCTCTGAGTTTTATCCCCATTTAACTAGATGATATGTGAAGAGCCTTGGACATCGGTATTCAGTTGATGGAGTACAGGCTTTGACCTGTGCCTTTCTCTCGTTCTTCTCCCCGGAAGTCAGTCCTGGTGTCCGTGGCATTGCTGGAGGGCTTCATCACGGAGCTGACTACCAGGCTAGCTATAATGAGGCTTGCAGATTTCTTCAGAGTCTGTAATTAGGTGACATCACTAAGTCTTAAATGCATCTTCTGCGAAAGTCAGAAGGCTAAATTATCCCATTAAAGAGAAAAGAGTGTTGCTTGGTGTTAAAGAATCCCCAGTTTAGTATGCTGCAGAGTGGCTTTGGGAGAGCTGTGCAAGCCGGTTGAGCATGGAGCATAGTGGGGGATTGGGAGGCTGGAAGGCCTTGTGGTTCAGAACAAGCTGTTCCAGAATCACAGCTGCTCTCAGGCTAACTTTTAAAAAAAGAAGGCATTTCAAAAGTGTTTTTTTCTTTGCCAAATGCAGTTAACTGCTTGGCTGCTGGCTTTTACTCTGAACAGCTGTGCTGCTACAATCAGCAGCAGCTCCACGACCCCAGAATAGTACATTGTAGTTCATTGGAGCACAGTTTGAGCAAGACCAGTGCCCTGAGTTCAGTTCCCATAGGACCTTCACTAAACTAAATCACCAGTCACCATATCTCCAACCCTAGTTAGTTACCGCTCACATTACTGCCTGACAGTACTGCCTGACAGCAAAAGGGGATCTGGGAAAAGAACTCTATTGGTCAGTCCAAAGGTGGCACCACTATTGCAGTGATACGTTCAAACTCTGTCTTCTGTACCTGTTTGGCTTTTAGTACATCGTGTTTAGAATCAAGGTATTATTACTTGTGGTACAATAAGAAATATATATTTGACCTTTGTTCCTGGCACACAGCTCCTAGAACCCTTGGGATCTCTGGAGTGATGTAGACTTGCATGCTCCTGTGATGACTGGTACCTGTGGCTAGCTTCAAGACGGGGACTGGTTGCCAGAAAGACCAAGATGATAAGAGAGTTGGAACTCTCAGCTCTCATTCCATCCCCAGCCTCCTGGGAAGGGAGAGAGGCTGGAGGTTGAATCAGTCATCCAAGGCCAATGATTTAATCAGTCGTGCCTGCAGGAAGCCCATAGAAAAACCCCTTAACAACAGGATTCTGAGGGCCTCTAGGTTGGCAAACACATCCATGTGTCAGGAGGGTGGCACACCCCAACTCCACTGGAGCAAAGGTGCTGCACCCAGGACCCTTCTGGACCTCTCCCCCTGTACCTCTTCCTCTAACTGTTCATTTGTTCCTTTATAATAAACTGGTAATAGTAAGTTACCTGTTTTTGCTCAGTTCTGTAAGCTGGTCTACCAAATCATCAAACCCGGGGAGGAGATGGTTGGCACCTGATTTATAGCTGGTCGGTCAGAGGTGTGAGAGGCCTGGGGCTTGTGATGGTGTTTGAAGTGGGGACAGTTTTGTGGACCTGAGTTCTTAACTTGGGTCTAGCACCAACTCTAGTTAGTGTCTGAATTGAACTGAATCGTTGGACATCCAACTGGTGTCCAGAGAGTTGGAGATTTAATTGTCGGTGTGGAGAAAATCACGCCATGGGTATCAGGGTGTTGTGAGTAAACCAGCTCCTACTTATATATTACTTTTTTCCCAGCTACCAATTATGCTTCCTTCTATATATCTACACTAATAAAAGAGAAACATGGTAATTAGCGTACGACCGCTACCCTTCCGATTGGCTAATCAGCATATCCTTATGCAAATTAACTGTCAGCCAATATGGCAGCCGGCAGCCATGCGCTGAAGCGAACAGGGAGGCTTGCTTGCTCCAGTGACAGCGGACTCCAACGTTCCCCGCCT
>NW_005371949.1:297576-298611 GCF_000412655.1 Myotis brandtii | reverse complement strand
GCTCTGTGTTTGACAGGGGGGAGCTCCCCAACCCCCTGATCGGCCCTGCTCTGTGTGTGACATGGTAGAGCCATAACCTCTCCATCGGCCCTGCCCCGAGTGTGACAGTGGTGGCGCCCCAACCCCCTGATCGGCCCTGCTCTGTGTGTGACATGGTAGAGCCATAACCTCTCCATCGGCCCTGCCCCGAGTGTGACAGTGGTGGCGCCCCAACCCCCTGATCGGCCCTGCTCTGTGTGTGACATGGTAGAGCCATAACCTCTCCATCGGCCCTGCCCCGAGTGTGACAGTGGTGGCGCCCCAACCCCCTGATCGGCCCTGCTCTGTGGGTGATAGAGGGTGGCGCCCCAACCCCCCTCCACGGGCCTTGCTCTGTGTGTGACAGGGTAGAGCCATAACCTCTCCATCGGCCCTGCCCCGAGTGTGACAGTGGTGGCGCCCCAACCCCCTGATCGGCCCTGCTCTGTGGGTGATAGAGGGTGGCGCCCCAACCCCCCTCCACGGGCCTTGCTCTGTGTGTGACAGGGTAGAGCCATAACCTCCCCATTGGCCCTGCCCTGAGTGTGACAGGGTGCAGCGCCCCAACCCCCTGATCTGTGTGTGTGAGTGTGTGACAGGGGGTGGTGCCCCAACTCCCCTATCAGCCCTACTCTGTGCATGACAGGGGGGAGCTCCTTGATCGGCCCATGGGCCCTGCTCTGTGAGTGACAGGGGGCAGCGCCCCAACCCCCTGATCGGCCCTGCTCTGTGCGTGACAGGGGGTGGCGCCGCAACCTCCCCATCGACCCTGCCTTGAGTGTGACAGGGGGCAGTGCCCCAACCCCCCAATCGGCCCTACCCTGAGCATGACTGAGGGTGGCATCGCAACCGGATGATCCGCCCTGCTCTGTGCATGACGGGGCAGCACCCCAACTCCCCAATCAGCCCTGCTCTGAGCCTGACCAGGGGCTGCAAGGGATTGGGGGGCCTGCCCTCTGCCACCCGGGAGCAGGCCTAAGCCAGCAGGTCGTTATCTCCCAAGGGGTCCCAGACTGC
>NW_005371949.1:287695-297496 GCF_000412655.1 Myotis brandtii | reverse complement strand
TTTGTGCACCGGGCCTCTAGTATATATATAAAAGCCTAAGCAACCAGCCAACTGGCTGGCCAGCCAGTAGCTATGATGCGCACTAACCAGCAGGGGGCAGGTGCTCAGTGCAGGAGCGGAAATCACAGGCATGGAAACATGGAACAGACTGATGAGGGGAGTTCCATGGGTGGGAAGCGGGGAGTGGGGAGGGTGGGAAGAGATTAACCAACAATCTTATATGTATACTAGAGGCCCAGTGCACGGATTCATGCACTGGTGGGGTCCCTTGGCCTGGCCTATGGGGATCAGGTTGAAACCAGCTCTCCAACATCTCCTGAGGGGTCCCAGATTGCAAGAGGGTGCAAACCAGGCCAAGGGACCCACTGTGCACTGGGCCTCTAATTTAAGTATAATAATACAAGCACTTGATCAAGTCTTAGCTTTTTCAGTAACTGTTTTCTTTGGCACTCCCATGGAATTGAGAAAGTTTTTCAGTGGATTCCTTTCTTCCCATATGATTCCGGTTTATTACACTGTACCACAATTTAGGACTTTTATCTTTTGTTTAACTAAGTAATTTAGGAATATAGTGCTAAGAGATGGAGGACCTTGGGTGACTTGGACAAAAATCACCCATGTTCCTTTCTTTTTCTGTAAGCACACACGTACTTTCTTGAAACTGCCTGGCTCCTTTCATCCTCAGCCCTGAGAATGTCATTATTTTAAGTCACCAACCCAAGAGGTCAAAGGAAGAGATGAAGGAAGGAAATGGGCATATGTTCTATATTCTTGGCTTTACTTCAAATCTCAGCCTCTTTCCAGTGTACCAAATGTATCAATGAATCATGGTGTGTGTGTGTGTGTGTGTGTGTGTTTTATTGTAAGTAAAAGAAACCAATATCAAAAAAAAGGGGGGAAACTTTTGGAAGGACAATAGCATGTCTCACGAACCCAAGCTTTGGAAGGATAGCAACTAGGGCCTCTTGGGGACCTCGGTATGAGGAGTCTGCGAATCTTCCCTCTGGTGCTCCCATTACATGATCCAGATCTCCCGCATTGGCCAAGTATCTCTTGACACTGTGCAAATCAGTTAGTGCAAAGACAGGGCCACACAGCGGAAAAAATAGCTTCAAAATGTCTAACATTCTGGGGAATATGGATTCCTCACTGAGAAGGGGACTGGGCTGGGTAGGCCACCCCAAAAGTGTCCATGTGCTATTGAACCCGTAACCTTCATTTTCATTAATAAAAAAGCAGGTGTCAGAGAGTTTTATAGACCAGCACCTGTTCCAGAAATGTAATGAAAGCTCTCAAAGCATATTCAGTACCTGAGAAGTTTGGAACAGTAGGTCCAGGAAGCAATTTTGTTCAGGCTTAAGGTCACATAGGAGATCTATACTCTACACTCTGTGTCATTTTACATTTTGCTGACCTTTATTCAGTTGTTTGCCACTTCTTCCTCCATCCAACAAAAGCCAGGTAAGAGCCAGAAACCCTGGCTGTTAGAAGACTTACGGTTTATCTGTGAGGAACATAGAGTGTGATGCATATTACATTTTCCTTTGTTAAAAGTGTTCAGGCAAAGAGAGAGGAAAGCCCCTAGGACCCATATACTTTCTGCCCTGTCAAATTGAAAAATATAAAATTAGTTCACTAATATATATAGTCAGCTTCTGCTGTGCTCAGAGTATTGAAGCTAGAATTGTGGAGAATGTTTATCTGTGAGGAACATAGAGTGTGATGCATATTACATTTTCCTTTGTTAAAAGTGTTCAGGCAAAGAGAGAGGAAAGCCCCTAGGACCCATATACTTTCTGCCCTGTCAAAATGTAAAATAATAAAATTAGTTCACTAATATATATAGTCAGCTTCTGCTGTGCTCAGAGTATTGAGCTAGAATTGTGGAGAATATAAGAAAGTTGAGCCAGTTTCTGAATTCAAATAGCTTACGCTTTAGTTGACAACATAAGACATAAACACAGAAGTAGTTACCATTATGCTTCAAGGTTGTAAATAAATCCCAAATGATCAGTATATAGATGGAAAGTGCTTTAGACATAAAAGATGAAAGATTCATGAGTAACAATAAGTAACATTTATTGAACACTTTCTGTCAGGTAGTATATTGAACACTTTTTATGGTTTGTGCCATTTCATCCCTCAGCACATAGGTGATGTTACAGGTAATGCAACAGGCTCCTAGAGGTTAAATAACTTGTTCAAGGTCACACAGGTAGTACCAGCATGACCTAGGTGCTTCTTCCCAATAATCGTGTTCTTAATTATTATATATTCTCTATAACATACCATATTTTAGGGAATTTCCTAGAGGAAAGGGGAATAAAGTCCATATATATTGAAAACACTTGTTTTCTATGTAATAATTGTTAAGGTTTTGGTTGGGTCTGCCCCTTTCTTGCTGCTGTTGCTTCTCCTTTGCTGGCTCCTGCTTGTCTTTTCTATCTGAACTAGGGAATCTCAGATGAACTTCCTACTCTCATGACTTTAAATACCAATTGTGTACTAATATTTTCTCAAGTTTATCTGCACTGCCAGATAAAACTCAACTCTATACTCACTTGATCTCTCCACTTAAATGTTTAACTGGCATCTTATCTAAATTTGTCCAAAACAAAACTCTTACTTTCTCCCCAAACCTCTTTCTCCTACTGTCTTGCTCATCTCAGTAAATGCCACCTCAATCCTTCCACTTGCTCAGACCAAAAGTCCTTATGTCATGCTGGAGACTTCTCATTTTTATATCCCTAACACAGTCGTTTATTGACAGATCTTAGGTATTCTACCTTCACACTATATTGACTTAAAACAATACAGGATTTAGGTGTGCCTGCTATTAATAGTTGAATGGAACTGTTACCAATAACATAAACAGTCCATTAACACAAATTTTGTATGTTATATGTATTATATACTACTGTATTCTTACAATAAAGTAAGCTAGAGAATAGAAAATGTTATTAAGAGCCTGGCTGGCATGGCTCAGCGGTTGTGCATCGATTATAAACAATGAGTTCATGGCTTGATTCACGGTCAGGTCACATGCACAGGTTCGGGCTTGATCCCCAGTGTGGGGTGTGCAGGAGGCAGCCAATCAATGATTCTCTCTCATAATTGATGTTTCTATCTCACTCTCCCTCTCCCTTCCTTTCTGAAAATAATAAAAATATATTTTTAAAGTGTTATTAAAGAAATTATAAGGAAGAGAAAATACATTTAGAGTACTTTACATACTTATTGAAAAAAAAATCCGTGTGTAAATAGATCTGCACAGCTCAAACCTCTATTGTTCAAATGGGAAAAAGCTTTCTAATTTCCATTTCAGTTTCTAAGAATACACTGTTGTAGCCTCTCTGTTTAGTCACTACCTACATTACACCTTCCATCCCCATGCTCCCAGTCTGACTGAGGCCACCATAATGTCTCATCAGCATGTTGTAATTTCTACACGATGAAGCTCTTACTATTTTCTTGCCCATTATCCTCTACTGTCCACATGGCAGTCCGAGTGATCCTGTTGAAACACAAGGTAAATCATGACACTCAATTCAAATTCATGGTCTATAAAGTCTTCATACTTGGCCCCTCATGATTTCTCAGGTGTCATCTCTCCTTACTCTCTTCCTCCTCCTGCTTCACCTACACTGGCCTCATTGATATTTGTAAATGCAGAAGATCTGTTCTTGCTCAGGATCTTCGCACTTGCTGTTCCCCATCCAGATGTGCTAGAGCTCCAGAAATCTGCAGCAGTCTTGACTTTACTATGGTCTCTGTTCAAATGTCCCCTGCCCATCATGTAGAAGAGCAAGCACTCCTCACATTCCATACTCGTTGTTTTTTTTATTTTACTTCATGGCGTCTGTCACTACTTGATAATGCCTCCTTCATATGCCTCCCCTAATGAGAGTGTGAGCTGTATCAGGCAGCATCTTAGTCTTTTAGGGCCCAGTGTCTAGGGTAATTCCTGCCACATAGCAGATACTCAACAGTGCCTGTGAATTGATTAGCAGTTGTGTTTAGATGTTTATTCAATACTAAACAATGCAGTCATTTTAAGTACAATTCCAAGAATCAAATGTGTTCATACTCAGCAGTGACCTGCAAGAGCTTGTCCCTTAGAAAACTTGCTATGAGATCCCAGTGCATTAGCAAATTCTGGAATTTTCTCAGGGGACTCTGAAGCTGGAATATATGATCATTTAATAAATATTTGTTAACTCTAGATCTACCAGGTGCTATTCTAGGCTTTTGAGGAGGTTCAAAGAGATGTCAGACCAGGGGAGCCAGCAGGTGGGTAGCTCAAGCAGTGACATTGCCTTTTTCTAATGGCGTACTGAGAAGTCATCAGGAAGGTACTATGAAACCCATCGTTTCTGTTTAGTCACTATTCTATGGTGATGCCAAAAGGATCTACACTGCAGCACCTTCCTAGATAACCTATCACCTAGTTCCTAAGATCCAAAAGATTCTTTTGGTATTCTGTTAATGGTTTCTGGTTAATTTGATTATTATTCATACAAAGCCATGACCTTTAATCTGTTATCTTTTTTTATTACCAGTTTTAGAGAAAGGAAGAGAGAGAGAGAGAAACATTGATGTGAGAGAGATACATTAATCAGTTGCCTCCCACACAGGCCCAACCAGGGATGGAGCCTGCAACCTGGATATGTGCCCTGACTGGGAATGGAACCCACAATGTTTTGGTGCATGGGACAAAGCTCAACCAGTTGAGCCAACCAGCCAGGGCTAATCTGTTATCTTCAGTCTGCCTTTCAGTTCTTATTTGGATTGTTTTTATTTCCTCAGATTAAAAAAAACAACACAACTCCATTAGTCATTATGAAAGAAAATAAAAATAGTGATAACAGTGAACTATAAGCTAATGAAGAACCTAGAAGAGGCTTTTTAACACGTCAAAAAACAAATGTCATCCATCAACTGATGAATGGATAAATAGAATGTGGTATATTTATGCAATGGAAGACTATTCTGCAATAAAAAGGAGTGAAGTACAGGTACATGTTAAAACATGGATGAACTTTAGAAATGTTATGCTAAGTGAAAGAAGCCAGTCACAAAGACCATCTGTTATATGATTCCATTTATATGAAAAGTCTAGAACTGACACATGCATAGAAACAGGAAGTAGATTAGTAACGACCTAGGGCAGGAAGTGGGGGAAATGAAAAGTCACTGCAAATGGATATGGATTTCTTTTGTGGGTGATGAAAATGTTCTAAAGTTGATTATGGTGATAGCTGCACAACTCTAAGGAATATAAAAATCATATATAATAAAAGCATAATATGCTAATTAGACCAGACGTCCTTCTGGATGTGCTTCCTTTCGGACAAAGCCAGAGCGGCGGGGGCGCAGCAGAGGTGGCAGAGGCAGCAGAGGCCCCCGGCCACGGTGGCGGCAGTGGACGGGGGCCAGGGCCAAGGCCCTTGCACGAATTTCGTGCATCGGGCCTCTACTTGAATTATAAACCTTAAATGGGTGAACTATATGGTATGTGAATGCTATCTTAATAAAGACAGATGGAAAGAAGGAAGGAAGGAAAGGAGAGAAAGGAATTCTTTATCTGCAAAGCTCTGGAGCCCTGGGCTGAGGAAGTCATTGTCCTCAGGTGGTCGCTCTGCAGGCAGGGCTCTCCACTTTGTATTGTGCTGACCTTTACTCAATTCTTTGTCACTTTTCCCCTCCTCATCCCCCCCACAAAATGACCTCTCTTACTTTGTTCAGTTGTTAAGTTCCAGCAAGCTTCCTAATAGAACTTTATAGTCTGCCGCACTAACGATAAAGGATTACCATTTGATGATAAAACAGAACAATGCAATATATTGGAAAGATGACTGAAGAGTATTTAAAAGTCTTGGGTTCCAGGCCTAGTGTTGACCTAAGGATAGCCTTGGTCAAACTACAAAAGTTCATGCTTCTGTTACTTAGTTTGGGTATAAGATTGTGTTTCCAGTACAGTAATCGCAGGTTTACTGATCAGCCTACCTATTTCAAAGGGAAGATGTCATTTGATGTAGATTGGAGGCTGATGGGAAAAAACTTTCTCATTTCCATTTCAGTTTCTAAGAATACACTGTTGTAGAAAGTAGTGAAAGACTTTCTGTATAAGCTGTACATTTTAAGCATCACAACCATATTCTACTGATTTAGTTTCTACCTCTTCATCTTAGGTATAATAAACATATCTATCATCTAGTTTAAAGTGTCCTAGGACTCACCTCTTTTTCAGGATAGTGAGGTCTTTAGCCCATTGACCACATAATTAGAAGAAATACATATTCTCGTGTAACAAACCTGACACCATTAGTGTTAGGCGTCTCCTAAGGGAGTCGGAGCTGCCTCCAGCCTGGTAAATAATGAGCGCATAAGTAGCACAACCCGATCTTCCCAGCAGAAATGGGAGCCGGCCTGCTTTACAGTTCGCAATATGCCAGTGAATCAGAGGGTGCTGCGTGAACTGCAGTTGCCCAGCTGGTGGAAGGACAGGCTTTGTTAGGAGCCTGCAGTAGTATGTGGACAGGACGGGAGTCCGATGAATTGGTTTTCACTGCAAAAATCTGAGAGATGTCTTTACTGAGATTGCTTAGTTCTCCTCAAGCTTTAGGCTGCTAATGAGTCTGCCCATCCATTGGGGGCACTTACATGTTGCTAAGCACTGAGCAGGCTGAAACAAATGATGCAAAAATGATTCGATTTCCTGGAACTATGGGGGTGATTACAGTAACACCTCAAATTGCACAGAGTGAGAGAATTTACACAATTGACAGAAAAGACAAGGATGCAATTTGCCTTTATTACAAGTTCACATGTTAGCCCTGTTCCTCCAGGTTTTAGTTTGTGAGAGGCCACATGCATTCCATTTGAAATCAATGATTAGGCAAATTCTTCATGTAATTCTTCCCTTATGGCTAACGCTGGGTCATCCTCCTGCGTGAAATTTATAAGTAGCCAGTAACTGAAGGGAAGAAATCGTGACTGAACTATTCAGCTACACAGAACCAGCCTTTCCAGGTCGGGGTTTGCAGAAGAGGTCCCGCTGCATGCGGCTGGGGGCTCCGTGGAGCCTGCCTGTCAAGTAAACAGCATTTACTCTCAGGCATGTGGTCCCAGTGGCGTTCACCGGCATTACACTCACTAAGAAATTAATTAGTAATCAAAAAAGGCATTTAAACTCAACTCTCTGAAGCATGGAGGAAGATGTACATTACCTCAATTGAATTATCAGTATAAATATCTGCTTTAGTTGTAGACGTAATTAGGTTTCCGTGAAAGGAGACATTTATGTAGACTGGGGAGAGGTGGGAGTGTTTTAATCATTGAAGTATCATTTGTATAAGGGCCGGATACCAGGGACTGGTATTGAGTTGTAGGTCCTTTCTTCTTCACTTAGAACAGTGAGACCTTAATGTTTCTGAACCGGAAGGGATTTGACAGCTGATCTCAGTCCATCCAGGGGTCCCAGCTCCTAGAAGTCTGGGATGATAAGCCTCACAAGTATGGATGCACTCAGGCTATGCCTGCAGAATTACCCATCCGTTCAGTTATGTTCTGGCTGGAGTTACACCAACTCAAGGTGGGGCACCTGTAGGCTCCCAAGCAGTGGAGGCTGGGTTGACACTGCTCAGTTATGTGTCCTCAGCTCCCTGAATAGGGCCTCACACATGCTAGGAGCTTAATAAGTGTCTGTTGCTTGGATGGTTGGACAAAGGGTAGAAGAAAAACTAATCAGAAGTTCTTTGGACAGTTATATAAATCTGGATTAATTTTTAAAAGGAGACATCAGTTGTTTAATGAATGCAGTTTGGTTAGGGGAACTATTTTGAAACAAAAACCTCAGTGAGAGTGAATTAGTAAAATAGTTCTTGACGTGTAAACTACTGTCAGCAGGTCCAAACGGGGGTTCAGAGAAGTCACCCTACTCCAGGCTGAGCAGCAGGGGGCTCAGAACCAGAATTAGAATTTAGAACTTCCGGTCCAGTCTTCCCACTACCAACTACATCATATAAACCGTATATGTTTAATTTTTACAAGATAGAAATGTTATCTGAGATTTAGAAATCAAACATCTGTGGCTCTAAATAAAACTTGCCTCTATAGCTTTTATTCTCATGTATGACATATGGAAACGGAATTGAACTTTTTATTTTTCACATGCAGATAAGTATCTTTTTAGGGGAATTTGTGGTTTAGGGAATTTGAGGGGGAAGTTACAGCTGCCTTTGAGATTCTGAGATGACAGCTGTGAACCTAAGCCCAGACCCATGTAGTTTTAAGCACAGTGGCAGGCAGTCCTTAGACCCCACAACAGGGACCTGGTTGAGGAAATCCGCTGCCGTTCCTTCTGTCCTGCAGGTTTGGATGCTCTCGTTAGGGCTTTCACGCTTGCTCAGACCAGAGTTAAACCGCCCATAATGTTTCACCATTTAAAATGCCCCAACAAGTACTTCTCACATTGTCCACTGAAAGTGATTATTTTATTTATGACTAAGGCAATTTCATTTTTTAAGAATATGGATAATGAAAAAAAAAACTGCTATAGAAGAAAATTGTTCAGAGGAACAGAAATCTAAATTACTGTGTTGCGATGCAGCCATAAATGGAGCTATTGTGGAGTGTGCATTTTTATCCCAACATGGATCTACGAACTAAGACAGTTTTGATGTCCAGAAAATAGTGTATAAAAATGATATGTGTTTGTAGTTTTTCAAGAGGACGTATCAAAACTCTCGGTGGTCTGAGTGCATGTGGAGGCTCACTGGTCTAGAGAGAGCCAAGCAGTGGGTCGTCTGCCTGGGTGTCCCCCTGGCCTTGGGGACATCAGCGGGTCTGGGGCAAGAAAAGGGGAAGGAAAACATTCACTTCACTTTTCTGAGGCAGCCTCTCCCACCCCAGCCACCCCTTCCTTCTTTACCTGTGAAAATGGGCCCATTACCAGGAAAGCAAGCACAGTGTGTTTCATTGGCAAATAAAGATGTTAAATAAAAATGGGGCCTCGGAATCCTCTAAGGAACCTGACCAGGGAGCCTTTCACCTCATTTCACAATCTTCAACGGTGATTTTTTCAGAGTGGTTTGAGGCAACTACCAGAGTAGCACTCTGTTGACAGGATGTATCAGGGACCTCACATAGCTTTGAACAGCTCCAAAAGCACTTCCGGCTCCATGGTACTCTTCTAATGACAATGAAAACACCCCCCTTGCATATTCTAAGTCTTTTCCTCCTTAGGCTCTACTGAGACACAGGGAGGCTAAAGGAGGAGTTAGATCCAGGAACCCTGAGCATGGAGGCCATTTTCTCCATACATCTTTCTGATTATTTTGCTGTTGAGTGTGTGTGTGTTGGGGGGGGGGGGGGATCATTACTTTCCACTGCCTGTAATCAACTTTGAATCCTTCACGAGGCTTCTAGTGTTCTTGACTCCCAGTTGGAAAACTAACTCTTTAGAAATACCATATCACATACATTCAGGTGACGTTAGTAATTAGGGTGGTATTTCATCTTTGCTGTCCAGATGAGTCATAGACTAAGTGTCTCTCTCCCACTTTATTTTTTATTGAATTCATTGGGATGACATTGATTGATAAAATCATATAGGTTTCAGGGGTACAATTCTATAATACATTATCTGTATATTGTGTGTTCACCACTCCTAGTCAGGTCTCCTTCCATCATCATTATCCCCCTCTACCCTTCCTACTCTCTCCCACTTTATTTATTTACTTTTTAAAAATATATATATTTTATTGATTTTTTACAGAGAGGAAGGGAGAAGGATAGAGA
>NW_005371949.1:276473-287639 GCF_000412655.1 Myotis brandtii | reverse complement strand
TCCACAGGGTGATGCTCTATCCACTGAGCCAAACCGGTTATGACTATTTATTTACTTTTTAAAATATTTTTATTGATTTCAGAGAGGAAGGGAGAGGGAGAGAGAGATAGAAACATCAATGATGAGAGAGAATCATTGATCAGCTGCCTCCTGCATGCCCCCACTGGGGATCGAGCCCACAACTCAGGCATGTGCCCTGACCAGGAATCGAACCGTGACCTCCAGGTTCTTAGGTCAATGCTTAACCACTGAGCCACGCTGTCCAGGCTCTCCCACTTTAAATGGTGCATTACTGTACTTCAGAAAGCCACCAGCAGCCTAGCCCCTTGTTAACTGTACTAATGGCACTGATACTCCCTGGCCTCCTTAGTGGCCCAGCAAACATAGCCTGCCTCTCCTACTTTGGAATTCTTACTAAATTTCAGTGTCTGTAAAATTTCAAAATTAAATCACCTCTTCCCCATTTTGAACTCTAGTGACTAGGCTATTTGATCTCTTCTCTTAGCATCTGAGAGGCACTACCTTCAAGTCAACTCATTCAGGTTTCAATTCTTTCAGCCCAAGTGTTCCTTCCATCATTTTACTAGTTTCCTAGGGGGCTGTCTGGGCTGGTGTATTCAGGATAATAGCCTGAATGTGCCAAGCCGCCTGCCACGAGTCTCTTCCTCAGAGCTGCACTCTGGCTCCATTGACCGAGCATCTCCCATCTAATCACTGTTTCGAAAGGCAACTGCCCACTGTGAATGCTTTCGTAAATGCTCAATCGAAGAGACTGTGTATTCAAAGAACTTTCAAAAAAAAGTAAGGTATTACACCATCCAGCTCATACGTAACTATTGTTGAATATAACTATTACCCGCAATAAATAAGGGATGAAGACACTTAGAAAAGGGAGAACAATGGTTTAATGGGCCTGCTTTTCCCTTTAACCATAATCATGAAAAAAATAATCCTCCTTAAAGGGCTATAAAGTTGTCTGAGATGGTGGTTCAATACACTAATGTCTCCTAGCTTTTAGTGCTGTTTTAGTGTGTTGACCCTCTGTTCCCTGCAGCTGGGAGTTTATTAGCCTTTGTCGCCTTTGGAAATGAATATTCATTTCCTTTTAGGGCCCTGAGGGGATTACTCTTAGCAATGAGGAAAGCTGAGAAAATGGCCAGATCCTGGCAGCCTCCCATATTGAGTCCTGGGATGTGAGGGCTGTACTCAAAGGATCTGTGGGTTTCACCTGGTGAGTAAACTGAGGTCCCAGTTCACAGTTGTAATAGGGCAGCCAGGTGGGATCCAGGTCTATCGATGACTCCCAGGCCATATTTTTTCCATGATATCGTGCTGTCTCCATATTAAATTGCCTTTTTCATTCCTCAAGTTCTAACCCATTGAAAGCATGAAGTGCCCAGTATCTACTTAGAATTCGACCATGACTTTGAGACATTTGAAACAAAGCTCTTCAGGGAGAGTAAAGGAGCGGAGAGGAGTCTCTGTCAACCATGTAGGTTCTTAGAAGTCAACTCTCATATTTTGGGGCATTAATTTCACCAACTATATCACAGTTTTTCCTTTCAAAAATTATCGTTATGATAATTAACTTTTTAAAAACACCTGTAAGTTGATTTACGGAGAATTTATGGAACACCTGCTAAATGCTGATCATTATGGTCAATAGAGTGAGGCATATGGAAGACAGATGACAGTGCTTCCGTTTAAATTGTTTGTAAGCATCTTATGAAGATTTATAAGATAACTTCATTCAAATTCTTATGGTTGCATTTTAATTCACTATAGGCACCCAGACCTCTATGCCTAAAAATTTAAGGTTAAATTCTACTTCGCTTTCTCCATAGGCAGCTTATTTTAGTGAGCATTATATTCCTTTTGTTTCTTAATGAGAAGAGATCGGGTCAATGAAGGAACAGTTTTGCTTTCTCAAGGTGACATCACTGGGATCTCAGACTGACGTTGTGTTTCTCCTGCGTGGACACCAGTCAGACTTATGCTCTGGTGGAAATATGGCCGGAGGGCCCCTCTCCTGATTGAGCTGCCCAAAAAGGCTCTGAGTTGACAGTAGGATAAACTAGATGGCTGTGCCTGTTATAGGCACGGCATCGACATAACATTAAACTAATGAGATTATTTTTAGTGATCTATGTCTTTGGTTTCATTCGGAAGACACCTGACTGCATAGATGGGCTCCTTGCCTGGTTATGTGCCCAGTAAGCTAATTATTCAGTCTGAGGGTAATGAAAGACCCTGCCATCTGTCTGCCGCTTTAATGGAGTGTCAGCACATCCCAAATAGGAAGTAATTGGATTGACAGACACAAAGCCAGTTATTAGACTGTTATTATCTGATTGGGAAAAGCAGGCGGAGACGCATGCAACTGTGGCAAAACTAATCTGATGGTGTCTGTTGTTCCCGGATGCGCAGTCTGCCTCCCAGAATCACGGGCTTTGAAACCCCTGACTGGCTCAGGGATGTTTGGAGTTCCTTCTCTCAGAATCCATCTCTGTATTCTTATTACAAATCATTATAATGCAATCTAATAAAACACAGTTTGCATGAAGATGGGGCCCATTTATAAAACTGTCACTGCAGCCACTCTATTAATAAAGCCATTTTAAAGATTTATTGTGAGCATATGTTACTTTTTACGGGGGCCAGATTGAGAGCTGCAGGATTGGAACATGCAAAAATGTGCTACTGGTGATCATTTTTAAAAATAATTTAAGCTATTCTGCCCAAGTAATGTCATTAGACTCAAGTATTCTTTTCTTACTTCTTAGGTGTGATCATTAAACAAACAACAGTCTTAATGAGGCATTAAGGAACGTGACAGGGTCTTGCTAAGCACCTTTCTACTTTCATAGAGTTCAGTTTGCTGCCCGGCACCATTGGAGGTCAGGGGATCCATGGGATGGGCTCACTATGGGAGTTTGGGAGCAGAACCTGGCCCGGAGCTTGTTCTCCCCCAAACGCCTGGCTGGGGTGGGTCAGATGGCGAGAACTGGTAAAGGCCTGGCTCCATTCATTCACTGGGTGATTCCGTGAGAATCACAACCTCCCCGGAGTTTCCAGTCCATGATGTGCCTGGGAAGCTCTGACAGGGATCCAGCAAGTTCACATGGATCGGCAGGGACCTCAGAGCTCCTGCAGTGTGTTATGTACTTTTCTGAGTCCTAGGTGTACAGCTGTGATCCAACCTAAGTCCCTGCCCTCAGGGAACAAAGGGAAAAGAAGCAAAGAGGAAGGAAATACATATGGTATCAGATTACGATAAAATATACAATGAAAAAGGGGCAATTAAAGGAGGTAGAGAGTAGTTGGGGCACTATCTTAGACTAGAGGCCTGGTGCACAGATTCGTGCACCAGTGGGGTCCCTCGACATGGCCTGCAGGGATCGGGCCACAGCAGGCAGCTGAGGAGCAGCCCGAGCCTGGGCCGGGTGCCACGCCACTCCTGCTCATTCTAGCCCTGCTGCGCCTGCCCCGCTGCCGCTCAATAGCCTCGCCAGCTATGAGCCTGGCATCTGGTGTCCATTGGTCAGCTGAGCGGCGCTCCCGTTATGGGAGCGCACTGACCATCAGGGGGCAGCTCCTGCATTCAGCATCTGCCCCCTGGTGGTCAGTGAGTGTCATAGCTACTTGTTGACCTGTTGACGACTGGTCGATGACTGGTCACTTAGGCTTTTATATATATACACTAGAGGCCCGATGCACGAATTCATGCACCAGTGGGGTCCCTTGGCCTGGCCTGTAAGGTTGGGCTGAAACCAGCTCTCTGACACCCCCAAGGGATCCTGGATTGTGAGAGGGCACAGGCCAGGCCGAGGGACCCCACCAGTGCACATTTGGGGCTGGGGAGGGACGCAGGAGGTTGGCCAGCCAGGGAGGGATTGCGGGAGGGCTCCAGGGTGTGTCCGGCCCATCTCGCTCAGTCCCAATTGGCCGGACCCCAGCAGCCCGCTAACCTACCAGTCAGAGCATCTGCCCCCTGTTGGTCAGTGCACGTCATAGCAACTGGTCGACCGGTCAACTGTCTGCCCCATGGTGATCAGTGCATGTCATAGCGACTGGTCTACCAGTTGACTCTCTGCCCCCTGGTGGTCAGTCCACATCATAGCAAGCCGTTGAGTGGCCTTAGCATATCATTAGCATATTACGCTTTGATTGGTTGAAAGGACGACCAGACACTTAGCATATTAGGCTTTTATTATATAGAATAGACTATAGGTCTGGAACATGAATTTGTGCACAGGTGGGGTCCGGTTGGCCCTCCCTGATGGGGGCCGATCAGGGCCAGGCAAGTGTGGGAGAGAGGACGTGGGAGGTTGGCCAGCTGGCCCTGTCCCCAATTGGGGTGGTGGGGGCCGATTTGGGACAGGGCTGGCTGGGGGTAGGGGCTGCAGGCAGTTGGCTGGCCAGCCCCACCCCCGATTGGAGGGGGGTGATCAGGGGCAGGGCCTGCCAGGGGGAGGGGCCGTGGGAGGTTGGGGGGAGGGTTGATCGGAGCCCTAATCAGGCTGGTTGGCTGCCACAGTGCTCGTCATAGCAACCGGTCATTCGGTCGTTCTGTTCCCTTGGCATATATGTATATTCCTTTGCCTGATAAAAGTCCCATCATTTCTTATTTGCTAGTTAGGAGACTGATAATATGTATAAAAATGGTGTTATGAACTCTGAATAAATATAGCCTTAAGGCATTGTTAGAAAGTTCCAAGTAGGTTCTAGAGATCTCCATTATTATAAAGTGAGTTATTAAAAGTTCCAAAGGAATTCCTACTTAAAGAGACTCAGTGAGGACAGAACTTTCATGATACAAATACTCTGTGATTTGTTTGGTTGGCACATTTACAAATAAATGAATAAATGAATTAAGTATTAGGAGTATTACCTGCCATTTGATGAGAGTTACTAAATTTTGGGCACTTTGCTTGCATGCATATGGTGACTAGGAGGCATTAGTGCCATATAGACGTCACTGCCAGTGCCACCAGACCCTCCAAGGCAGGTATTTTATTCACCATTCAGTAGGCTGGAGTCAGGGAGTCCTTCAGTTAAATATTTGTGAGAGCTGAGATTCCAACCCAGCCCTGTCTGACCCCAAGCCCTGTGCTCTCTTCTGTATACTGTGTTGTTGAAAAGAACATACCATGGAATTCTTAACATGATGGCACATTGTGTTAGGAACCCTGGGGACTATGGAAAAAATAGCAGAGTCTCTGTACTCAGAAAAATGAAAATACAGTTGGCAAGAGATGATTACATAAGAAATAATGGAGGACAGGAAACAGTGAGGTATAAACACATAACTGTGTTCCTTGGACTACCAAAGCTGGGGAAGAGAGGAGACACTGGGCCTGAGGCCGAGCTTTAAAAGGCAGGTGGAATGTAGATAATTCCATTATCTACGTCAGAAAATTCCTGTCATGTGCGGGTATTAGAATCTACTCCTGTACTGAAGGGGAAGATTGAATAACCTCATAACTACCTGTGGAAATCACTTGCCAAGTTAGACATGAACCAGTGTCTGTTAACATGGTAAATACAATGAGGCAAGATTTCCTCCCAGTTTTCTTTCCCCTATTCAGTAAAGCTCCACAAGAAGTATTCACTTTGTGAATAATAGGCATTATAGTGCATTAAAAATACTTATTTTAAAACTAGAGGCCTGGTACACGAATTCATGCACAGGTGTGGTACTTAGGCCTGGCCACCGACTGGGGCCTTCTCACCCAGTCCTGATTGGGGCCGGCCGGCTGGGGGGAGAGAGCGCAGGAGGTTGGCTGCGGAAAGTTGGCTATGGGAGCGCACTGACCACCAGGGGGCAGTTCCTATGTTGAGCGTCTGCCCCCTTGTGGTCAGTGTGTGTCATTATGACTGGTTGACCGGTCGTAACGGTCGCTTAGGCTTTTATATATAGAGATTCTTGATTACATAGTCACACCCAGGTGCTAACACCATGAAAGGCTAGCAGGAGCTGAGTCTGACTGAGAGACCTAGATTTGTGTCTCCCTGTCCTGCTCATCCCAGGACATACTCCCATCAAGTAGAATGGCAGCTGAATGCCTCTCTCTCAGCATGTGTCATCTATGTTAAATGTGGGTACTCTGAAATGAGGGGTGTTTCTAGTGAGGGGAAAAACGTATGTGGAAGGTCTTGGGCAGGAATTGTTTTTGATTCTTGTGAAATAATAAGCCAATGAGCATCCTCCAGAGATGTTCAAAAGTAGCAGGGCCAGATCATTGGAGGGCTGTGAGAACCAGAAAGAATTTTAGATTTGTGTGATGGAAGTAGAAGCCATGGAAGGTTTTTGAGAAATGGAATATCACTGTGAAATATCACTGCATCTTTAATGTAGATCAATCTGTTGACGAAACATTGGGTGGATAGTGACATGGGAATGGGAAAGGCTAGTGTAGAGATGGTTGTAATAATCCAGAGCTATACACCAGTCATAAAGGTGGGACTTGTGTGGAGATCACTTTGTTGCCTTTGCATCTTTTAAAAAATTTTTAAAAATCTTATTGATTTCAGAGAAGAGGGGAAAGGGAGAGAGAGAGAGACATATATGATGGGAGAAAGTCATTGATTGGCTGCCTCCTGCATGCCCCACACCGGGGATCAAGCCTACAACCCAGGCATGTGCACTGACCAGAATTGAACCATGACCTCCTGGTTCATAGGTCAAGCTCAACCACTGAGCCACACCCTCCTGATGACTTTTGCATCTTATTTGATCTCATTGAGGCAATGTAAAGTGAATAATACACATCAAAGGAACAGGTTAAATACCAAGAAATTAGTAAATCAGTTAGCTGTAGTTTTTTGGAATGCACTCTATTATTCATTCATCCAGCCATTCTTTCATCTTGCACTTTTTCCTCCCTCTCTAACACGTTGCTTCCCCAAATAACACTGCCAATGTAGCACTGGCATTAAATTAGGTAATGAATATAAACGTGCCTCTAAAATTCTGAAGACACCTTTCAAACATTATGAGTATTATTTAGTTTCATCCCTTTTGGATGCTCTAATATTATAGTTAGATTAGATAGGTAGATGGGTATATTGCTTGTACATTTGGAAATAAATATATACATCAATTATTCTGTTTCTAATTATTCGGATTCCTTCAGCATTTTTATGACAATGTCTTCTCCTAGAGAATTAATTGACCAAATAGGGAGTCTTCTTTCTCCCTAGGAAGATCTGAAATAACTACTTTGCTTCTCTTTATGATGCTCCATCTGAGAGATTCACAGCTACAAGAATAAAGGTTTTGCTATTTAGTTTTAAGAACATCACTTTTATTTTCCTCATAAGGAAATAAGTAAGAGTCATATCATTAAATAATATCCTTGCAGTAAATATCAGTCCTCTGGTTGATATGGTTTTCTTTCTTTTGTTGCACACGTTCAGTCTTAGAAACAATAGTGAAAAAGAAGTCGATTTATGGAAACGTATCAGGGACATCCCCTGGCCATTGCCTTCAGGTGTAGGTGACCCAAGCAACTGACAGTGTTAACATCTAGTTAAAACATGTGCTTTTTCTCGGTGTGGAGACCTAACAGGCAGGCATCTTCTGTTCTCTCGTAACAATACTATGGTGTGTCAAGCATGCATAACTTGTCAAGTCAGAGAGCAAGGGAGAAAAATTGTAAGATCATCTCATGCGTTGGTCCTTTCCAGTGTTATAACTTTTGTAAATTACCTCAGGGAATAGAATGGCTCAGCCTGTGGTCAGAGTTGACCGAGCCCCTCTTTTTTCAGATAAACAAAGAAATGTTACATGACAACTGGCCAAGAGCCATAGCATGCGTGGCAGACGCCCACCAGATACTTTAACATCGTGGGGCCGATGATGCAGACATGGCATGTGGGCTCAGGGTGATTAGAGAGCATGAAGGAGGCTGTGTTTCTTTGACCATGCTCATTGCTTCCTTGGCAATGCTATTTATCCCTGTGCTAATTTCCAAGGGGAGCAATGAGATGAGAGGCATGCACGATATTTGGAAATGATTTTCTTCTTATTGGCTGTGAGCTGGACATGATTTACTAGCATCCCCTCATGCTTATGTTCTCTTGCTGCTTATGTTATATTTGCTCTTTATGAATAATGGATAGACCTATTTCCCTACCCCTACAGTAGCATACCCAGCTAATAAGAGGCACAATTTGTCTTAGCAGCAATATTGTTTGTAATTTCTGAATACTTTCTACAGGTAGAGACTCAAAGCTGTGAATTAATTAGAGCTTGCACACATGAAGTTAGCTCTAATTGTCATTCGTAGAGAAGATACAGCATAAAATGAACATTAACACTGGCCAACAGCAAATGAATATATATTTCCTTTACATCTGCTCAGCTAAACAGAGCCCTAGTTGTCTGGTTTACACCGTTGCCATTTTCAGAGTCGTCTTAGCTTACTTCTTCATGCAGGGAGTCTGCACTGACCATCTACTAACCCCCTGGGCTGGGCACTGAGGGGAATGCAGTGATGAAACTGACCAGCCCCCTACCCTCAGGGAACCTACAGTCCATGGCAGGGAGAGGTATGCAAGCAGATACACAGTCCATTAGCCTGTCCAGAGTGTAATTCTTAAGTTCTTTTTCTTTGGACCAATGGCTTTGGTGTGAATTATGTTTTGGATTCAGTGTTGCGTTAGCCTGAGCTCTTGTAAGAGCCAGTTCTATGTTTTGTCCATTTCTCATTCTTATGATCTAGCGGCTCCTGCCATATAGTAAGCACATGAAATGTATGGTCCCCGAGTGAGTAAATGGATACCCAGATCTGCTGAGAACTACTGTTTGGTTCAGCCTGATGAACAGCAAGATATAGACCCTGTAGTCCTGACCAACAGAAATAAGGAAAAAGTATCAGTGTCTCATCCTGTCACCTCCACTGAGGTGAGTTTAACAGGATAATGCATTATTTATTCTTGAGAAATAGTCCATGTAGTCCAAGGATCTGCAAAGCATCTACCACCCTCAACATTTAATGCATTTTACTTCACTGATGGTCTCTCTTCCCCGCCCCCCAGCATGCTAGTGAGGATATTTTCGGAAACCATGACTTAAGGAATGAAATCTACCTTCAATTATTTATGGTTCAAATGAATGCAAATAGGACTTTCTGGCTTGCTGCGCGGATACTCATTAATAAATATTTCACTAGGTGTTAGGAAGATCCAGATTGACTAAGTGGGGCTCTTTTTCAATATAAACAAAAGCCCTTGTGTTTTCACCACTGTGCTGGCCCCATTCTGTGTCTGGCTTTCATTACGGCAAATGAATGTTGGGTGCATCTACAGAAGGCTGGATCCTATGGGAACGGGAGTCCTTGGGAACTCTGCTGTGAAAGAATCCTCTAGTTCAACCCAGTTTAATATCATTAGCAGGGTGATTGTGCTGTTAAGATAAATGGCCAACTGGTTTAAAGAGAAACCTACACGTTCTAATTATTCTTTCACTTTCGTCATTGAAGAATAGGACATTGAACCAAGGGGCAGAAGACGGAGATGTTGCACTTGGCCTAGTGCTATGACTGAGTCTTCGAGAATTCCAGGTCTCCCCCAGCCTCCGGGGCCTGTGAATGGCATTGGCACCATGCCAGAGTCCTTTGCACTAGAAGTGAACACATGACAGTAGCAGCTCCTGTCATGTCCCTCCTTCCTACACGTGCGGTTTGCCCACTCATTTTTCCAACAAAGCTGTATGCATTTGACGTTGCCAATGTTTTTAAAAAGACCACAATATCTAAAACTTAGTTGTGGAAAACATGCCTCTCCATCTTTGGAAATGAGCACATTGAAAAAGTCTCTAGAATTATCAGATCTGTGGCCATTTATTTTACTTTATTCGGAATCCCAATGCATACGGGCTTTGACATTTTTAGAATTTGGTGTAGAAGAATGGCGCACTACTTAGGAGTCAGATCTAGGTTCAAGATACAATCTTAAAACTTGATAGCAGTGTGACTGTCAGCAAATCACTTATCTCATCTGAACTGCAATTTCTTCCTTTGTAAAATGCAAATAACCATCACTGTCAAAACAGCCCCCAAAGTAGAGTGAGGTTCAAGAATGTGGAAGTCCTTCGCAAGGGCTAACAGGCACTGTAGTTAGAGAGACCATCATTTAGCCACGTGACTTATTTAGACTTAGAGTCCCTGTTAATTAGTGAGGTGCTGGAATCTTGTATAAGTGATTATTATAAAAGGAGAGGAACTACAATGAATACCTCCTGCCCAAAAGGAGCTTGTTATATAGCTGCCAAAACAAAATATGCATGTGGGAAATGATATAAGAACACATAACAGTATTAATAAATATAAATGCACACAGTGACGATCTGAATACATACATGCTCAATGCAAAGCTAATTCCAGTGCCGGTGGCTCTCATGCCTGTGGCCATAATTTTTCCTTGTTGACCTCATAAAATTGGACACTTTTATGTCTGCTATCATTTTGAAAATAAACTAGCAGAGGGAGCTCATTGCTAGTATGATGGGCTAGGCATTTTTTCACAAGTTTCCTATGAGACAAAGTTTTCCGAAATAATTTTTCCATTAAGATATATTTTATCTCTGTGCTATGATAGAGCATATATTCCTTACTTTTTTTTCCATTGCTTTGAAAACAGGAGACATTTCTCAGGTGAAACCAGGGCTTTTTTTTATTTTTTTTTTTTTTTTTAGTTGGAACTACTCTGTCACATTTCCTTAGTCTTTCCTTGTTTTTCATTCCCTTGATTCGTTTGAAGGTATTTTGAAGAATGTCTCTTGCATCGAGGGACCTGGAGAGTATTATGCTAAGCAAAATAAGCCAGTCAGAGAAGGAATAGTGATAGGACTTATGTCTTTTATGTCTTCAGGAGATTTTTAACATTTTCTTCATATGGTTTCTGTTTGTTCCTTGACAGATTTATTCTTATATATATTTTATCTTTTTAAATTTTTTTAAAATTGATTTCAGAGAGGAAGGGAAAGAGAGAGATAGAAACATCAATGATGAGAGAGAATCATTGATTGGCTGCCTCCTGCACACCCCCTACTGGGGGGAATCAAGCCCACAACCCGGGCATATGCCCTTGGCCGGAATCGAACTTGGGACCCTTTAGTCTGCAGGCCGATGCTCTATCCACTGAGCCAAATCAGCTAGGGCT
>NW_005371949.1:252803-276178 GCF_000412655.1 Myotis brandtii | reverse complement strand
GATTTTTTTTTTTTTTTTTTAGTGTTGGAACTACTATAGGTTTTTTCTGTCCCTTGCATATTCAGCTGCAGTTAGTAGCAACAATGAGCTCAAGCATGTAACTCACTGAGCAGAATAACCTAAGTGCAGACACTGACTGTGGCAGCTGTTTTCTGAGTGTTTTAGGTATTTGTCATCAACATAATCCGGAGGAATATCGGTTCTGTAGGAACTGATAATATTGTAATAGAAATTGCTTTATAGAGGCCAGTTTTTGTTTGAAAATGTATATTCCATCATTTTATGTAGTTTTTTTTTAATATTCACCCGCGGATATCTTTTTTATTGATTTTAGAGAGGAAGGGAGAGGGAGAGAGAGAGAGGGGGAGAGAAAGAGAGACATCCATGTGAGAGAGAAACATTAATTGGCTGCCTCCTACACGCCCCCTACTGGGGATCAAGACTGCAACCTGGGCATGTGCCCTGACCTGGAATCAAACTGGGGACCTTTTGGTGCATGGGACAACACTTAACCAACTGAGCCACAGCGACTGGGCTGTTAGCCTAATTTTTAACATTTATTTAGCCTTACAAAGGATATGAAAACTTGAATAAAATAGAATAATATAAAAGTGGATCTATTTATGATACTAACTATAAAGGAGGAAATGACTCTGAGGCCTCTGGAAGGAAGTAGGATAATAATAGTGGAACCAACAGTCAGTAGTAGAACCCAGCTGAGATGGCTTAGAACTCTGTAGCTTCGTTCACTTTCAGTATGAAGTTGATGTGACTGCAGCGCATTTTGTCACGCAGAAGCCCTGAGAGTGTAATGTGACAGTAGATGGCCAACGTGAGACTCTAGAAACTGAGTCTCTTTCAAATAGGAAAGAGATCTGTAGGAGGTAAATTTGAGGAGAACTTTGAGCCACTGTGGAAATAACTTTGTGAATATTGTTGCAAGATCATTATAGATATTGGTCTGGGAACGTGTGGATGTGGGAGCAGAGAAAGGAACCAACGGTGATATGAGAATATTATTATGGCTTAATTGGAATAATTAAGCCTGTGAATAAAGGAGATAAAAGTAGAAAAGTTTAGGGGACAAGAAATGTCTGAGACTCACGTGTGCCATAGTTGTTGACAGTGGGGGGATCTTGCTATTTCCCAGGTATGTTTCCTGAGAGCCCTGAGCATTAGCTGGCAGTTCACTGAGGGCCAGTAATCGTAGAGTGGGAGAAGCTAAGTCATAAGCTAAGTTCAGAAACAAGGTTCACTGCCAAATAGGCTCATTAGAGACAGTCACACTGTTTTCCAAAGCGTCCATTTATTAAATGTAAAGAAATCGCCCTGACCGGTTTGGCTCAGTGGATGGAGTGTCAGCCTGCGGACTGAAGGGTCCCAGGTTCGATTCCGGTCAAGGGCGTGTGCCTTGGTTGCGGGCACATCCCCGGTGGGAGGTGTGCGGGAGGCAGCTGATTGATGTTTCTCTCTGATTGATGTTTCTGACTCTCTATTCCTCTCCCTTCCTCTCTGTAAAAAATCAATAAAATATATATTTAAAAAAAAAAAATCTATTCTGCTGAGGAACAGTGAAGGAGTGGACCCACTGGCCAGCCTTCTCCTCCAGCAACATGCTGTCATTTGATCCCAGCAGGCTCAAAATTCATGTTTGGCACATGAAATACCTCCAGTCTCTGACATCTGCCCTTGATACCCAAGAAGCACCCACTTAGGCCACAGTCACTAAATTTCGCGGGGCCAGGGATGGAAACGTGTTTTGATTTGCTAATGGTTTGCCCTAAAACGCCTCCTTGATACATTTAACCCAGTGCTTGCATCATTTCACTTCTCAACCTTCTCTTTGTTCCTTCACTATCTCCATCTTTTCACTTTGTTTAATACTCTGCGTTTATTTTCCAAATTACAGCCTTTAAAATAAGCTGTGCAGTGTAACCCTTTCCAAAGCACCGGCCTTTCCCAACAGGCCTCGTCTGTGATAGGAACACCGTGCTTTTGTTCACTAGAACGCTATTCACCACATCCACTGTGCTTGCCATCACGTTCAGTGCGTCGTTCAGTGCGTCGCATGTGACGCACAGACGGGCGGACACCGTGGCTGCTCCAACTCAGTTCCAACAGGAGAGAGAAAACAGAGGGAGAGGAATGACTAGCGCTGTGTAATGAAGTAAAGTAGTTTAATTAATAATGTGGTTTAAAGAGATGGGGGAAAACCATGAGTGAGTGTGCTCTGATTGGTCCTTGAAGGAAGGTTACAGTGAAAGTGACAGCTTTCAAGCCTCCATTCCGGCTTCTCTACCACGATTTAGGAAATGCCTGGATGGAGAAGGAGACCACAGAGATACCATGAGAAGAGGCTTTTGTTGTTGTTGTTTTGTTTTGTTTTGTTTTTATGTAAAGAGTATACAGAAAGCCAAGTTTGCTGATGAGTAGAAATGGATACATGTTAGACTTATTTCTTTGTGCCTACTAGGGACTGTCTACAATGAATAGGACATGTTCCCTCTCCTCAAAATCTTTACAAACTAGCAGAAAATACCCCTCATCAGGAGTCTTTTGTGGACCTGGGGTGCTGTGGGGACAAAATGAAAGGCAATTCAGGGGAGACTCCAGGGAGAAGGCCTCCTGGAGAAAGTAATATTTAAGCTACTGGCTGTAGGTGACTGTTGGGAGATGATCTATGGGGAGAATGTTCTTGCAAATAAGCCAGCATGTGCAAGACCTGGAGACAAGGATGCCATTGCCCTCTGACTTGCATTAGATTATTTAAAGGCCAAATGGATATGGATGTGGTGCATTCATGGAACTGCAGGTAGTTATGTGTTCTATGCCATAGTAGCTGTATGTTAGATACATTGAAGGAAGGAGGGATTAAAGATGGAAAAACCAGTCAGGAGATTATTTTAGGGAGGCCTGGGAAAGATATTACCTTAAATTAAGTTCTGTCCATTCATCTACATCATCTCATTTAATAAAAGCCTGAGTCATGGTACTGGACGTTACAAATGGAGCCACAGAAATGTCTGCCCAGACTCCAACAAGGGACTAATCGAGGTGGCACCTCATGTCGTATGCTGTGTGAATGGCATCCTTGGGGCAGGGTTCTTTCCCTGTGGAAGCTTTAGCACCAAAACAATGCGTGGCCTAAGGTAGATACTCCATGCGTATTGCTTATTCAAACAAAGGAATGGACAGTGAGTAAGTGCACGTACACAAAAGATAATATAATGAGGATGTCTCTAGCTTCTTACATGAGTGGCAAGGCTGAAAATAAGAAGAAAAAATTAAAGATATTTAAGTTTAAGCCTCCATAAGTTAAATGAGATGGTACAGAAATGGAACATAGGAACATAGGAATGATAATGGGAGGGCAGCTATGATGAGTTCGTTTTAGACAGAGTTTGAATTATCAAGAGGACATCCAATTGAAAGTATCTAATAGGCGATTAAAAATGCAGGTCAGGAGCTTGGAGAGAGAAGTCAGGGCATGGGATAAGATGTATTGTATTTTAAGAGAAATAATTCGGTCTTTCGTATATTCAGGTATTTTGTATCTAGCAATATTGTGGCCCTGTCAATCAATACAAGGTTCTGCTGCATCAGTTCACACTCGAGGGCTTTCTGCATGGACTTCTGTTGATTATCCTTCCCTACCAACCCCCTTTATGAGTCATTACCCAAAGGGGAACATTTGGGAGGCAGCAATGTTAGAAGGGTACGTTATAGCCTGGCCTCTGGAGCTAAACTGCCCGAGTTCAAATTTTGGCCCCATCACTTAGTAGCTGACCTGGGAAAAGTCCTTAAGCTTTGTATGCCTTCATTTCTTCTTCCAAATGACAATTATGAAAGCCCTGTACTTCATAGTGTTGTGAGGAGTAAGTGTGCTGGCATATCGTAAGTACCATGTAACTGCCAGCCATTAATGTTACTGTTATTTTTCACTGGCTCACTTTCTGGATATGTAACATGCAGATAGTAATAGCACAGACCTCATGGAGTTATTATAAGAATTGCATAAAGTAATCCGTACAAAGCTCTCCAATCAGGCATGGTAGGAGCTCAATAGATGCTAGCAATTGTTTGTATAGTTTCTATTGACAGAGAAGCAGGTACATTGGCCATTGCCCTGTATCCTGCACTAGAATAGCTAAAGACCAAATGGATGGGGGGCTGGAGGGGGGCAATGGGAGAAAAAAGGGAACATATGGCCCTAGCTGGTTTGGCTCAGTGGATAGAGTGTCAGCCTGTGGACTGAAGGGTCCCAGGTTCGATTCCGGTCAAGGGTACATGCCCGGGCTGCAGGCTCGATTCCCAGTTGGGGGCATGCAGGAGGCAGCCGATCAATGATTCTCTCTCATCATTGATGTTTCTATCTCTCTATCCCTCTCCCTTCCTCTCTGAAATAAATAAAAATATATTTTAAAAGAAGAGAGGTTAGCTCTCAGCCTAATTTAAAAAGGGGGGGGGGACATATATAATACTTTCAACAATAAAGAATTATTTTAAAAAATAAATAAAGACCAAATGATGTGGCTCAGTGGATACAGCATCGGCCTGGGGACTAAGGGTCCCAGGTTTGATTCACGTCAAAGGCACGTATCTGTCTCTCCCCCTCACTTCTACTCTCTCTAAAACTCAATGGAAAAATATCCTTGGGTGAGGATTAACAACAATAACAACAAAAGAATATTTAATATATTACATATAATTTTCAGGTACTATGATGGACACTTGATAATAAGTTATAATTTTTCTTGAAAATTTTTCTGACAGCCTTATCTTTTATAATAAAAAATATAAAGGAGAGGTTATTTTACTACAATTAAGATAAATGGAAAGGATACAAACAATCCCAGGCCTGTCAGAAGAGCAGGATTATCATATTTGTCTTTGAGTTTTATATCCATAATCCTTATTTATTAATTTATTTATATGCACTTTTTGGCTCAAAAAGACTGCTTAATATTAAGGATTAGGGCTTAAATTATATCAATTTTTAAATTATGTGGTTAAAAAATATACACAGCTGTCATTTAAAGAGGCTTACTTTATTTTGCCTAAAGTGCTTTTCGTCTGGAGGGAACACTTAAATGTAGTCCAAAATCACTTGCAATATATTCAGGTTAAGTTTTTTTTTCTAGTTAAATTTGTTTACAAGCCTGCAGAATTCACATTTCATAGGTAATATTCTTTTCTCCTTTTATTTAATGACTTTTACCTTTTTTCTCCTCTAGTCCTAGGCATGCATTTTACTCATTGCAAATAAGAGCATCCAAATCCTTGTTTATTTCATTAGTTCAGCAAATTGTCTCCTAGGGATTTGGGCTGAGGACATGATTGGGCTCTGCAACGATGAGCTTATTGTGCACTTTTACTCAGAATATCTTCATATACAAAAGGCACAGAGAGCGGTTACCCTCAGCGTGAGCGAGTGCAGACTGTTGGGGAGTCTCCCCCCACCCCCGCTGTGCCAGTGACTTACTCCCGGGCATTAAGAGGCAAATGGGCTCCAAATGTGCATTAACCTTCATGGATTTTTCTCCAGTTTTCACGTTCCACTGATTTATGGCCTTAAATATGCTTGTTGCTGCTGCTTCTGAATGAGTCCCTTGTAAATCATTTCTAAAGGATCTTTTTTGAGTCAGATAATCCAGGCAAGTTCATCTCCAAGCAATTCTTCTGAGGCTTCTTTCCTTCTGAGCCCACGTTGCTCTGGGTTTGCTCGGTGCCGTGAATGTCGTGTCTGAGAGCGACTGAGTAAGAAATATCTTCAAGGAGCCATGCTCGCTGGGCAGCATCTCTCTGCACCCTGAGTTGTTTCCGGCCTTTGGTGTGACGTCACAGGGTTTGATTCCAAAGGCCCATTTCCCTGGGTGCAACTAACATGCAAGGATGGGCTCATGTCAGAATGGCTTTATTATGGGTTATAGGTTGATTTTTTTCCCCATGTACGTCAAGCATGGCAGGGATTGGAAGTATACTCTCATAAACGTCTGCTCTGCCCCTTGGAGTGACTTGCAGAAAGGGTCCTCAGCAGGACCCTATTATGAGCACTGCTTGGCGTCTTCTTACCTGGCCCGTGTATTCCAGGAAAGCTCTACATGTGGCAGTCAGCATTTTATTATCTTTCCTGCCCAAAGATTATTCCTACTTACTGGATATGAGGGGAAATGTAGTTTTGTTTTCTCTTTGTCATTGATGTGTCATTCATGCTATAGGGTTGTGATTACTGCTGTTGGTTGCACTGTTTCCATGAAACAAAAACACAAAATCAAAGGTGCAAATTGCAGAAAATTTAAATTTAGAACGCTGGCTTTTGGAGTACAAAGAATTCATTCATGTCTCTCTCATGAACAGTGTCACTGTTTAAGTTTGAATTCATACATTTAGAAATGTCTGTGTCATACAACATTATTAAATGTGCACAGTGAGGATGGGCCGTGGACTTACCCGGGAATGTGCTCGGCTACTTAAGCAGAGCTTCCGCAGGCCCATACATATCACGCACATCCTCACGCAGGAACCTTGGGCTAACACAAAGGGAAGATGGTTGAGATTTCTAAAAATGTCTCTAAAGCTACTCTGCAGTAGAAGAGATTCAGAGCTTCTTGGTGGGTTAACATGGCCCATCAGTGCAGATTCAGGCTAGATTAGAGACCAGTGAAGTGATACGCTGAGAGATCCGCAGAATGTAGAAGGTCAGTGGGATTCATCACACATTGCCAGTGGTTCTAATACACAGGATCGCCAGAAACATCCCCAAGCCTTTCAGATAAATACTCTGTGTACACTATTCGGCCTACACTACCAAAACATGTATACAATAATATACAACAAAGTCAGGAAATATCAGAGTGAAAGGAATTGAAATTTTGTATGGGGTATGATACAGATTATGTGCAAATGTACACATTGAAAGCATAATTAACAGCAAACACCAACACACTGTTCATGAGAGACAGGGACAAATTCTTTGCGTTCCAAAACCCAGAATTCTGAATTGAATTTTCCTGAAATTTTCACTTTTAATTTTGTATTTTGATTTTATGGAAAGATGATGTCTCCCCATGACTATTCAACTTTTGGGTTCAGGACAAGAATACCAGAGAAGTGATGCTGTTGGGAGGCACAGGATATCCGGTTGTCCCATTACTGATAATGTTGGCCATGGAGCTGAAGAAATTCATTAGGGTGTGAATGTAAGGAGTACATGTTTACTATGAGCAACTATTTTTATTCAAGTGAATAAATATCATTGCCACTTCTAAAACACAATCAAGGCCCTCTGTGTTCAAGGCTGTTTCTGGCTGGCAACAGCTACAATTCGTGGCTGAGATGAAATGGAAGAAATGGAGCTTTGCAATGAACTAGAATTTGCAATGAGGAGGAGGCTGAGTTAAACAAGGACCTGGGAAACTTGTGTGAAATTTTAATTAGTTTATAATTTCTCTGGATAGAAATCAAATCAAGATAAAAATCTTGAAAATCCTGGGTAAATATAGGTAGTGTGTGCTCCTGTATGCAGTCCAAAGGACATAGACTTGTATAAAAAAGAGTAATTTTAAAATATTGATACTACACTTGTACGTATTTTAGGAGGCCCATAGTTGATGAAATTCTGAAAAGAAAACTGGTTAAATATCTACAAGTAGCAATATTACAATGTCGGGAGTAAGATCCATGCTTTGGTCATTCAAATGCAATGAGAATAGGTTGTCTACTCTCACTTTTTTTGTTTTATCCTACTTTACAATTTTCTATTTAGGAAGCTGATCTGAATAAGATTTCTCGAAATCCTGTAATTAAATGCTTCCCATATAGCATTATGTAGATCCTTTCCTTCGAGTCGCATTCTGTCTACTTCTATATAGCTCTACCTGGGCTTTGTGTTCGCCTTCTCATCATTTACAGAGATGGGAAATCCCTAACATGAAGGCACTTCTTGAGATGAGATAATACCCTTTTGACAGGGTTCGGTCTGTGTTCATCTTCCCTTTGAAGTGAAGTGTTTCCTTTCCTAATGAGATCCATTTGACTGCTAAGAATTCAATGCTTCCTCACTCCCATTGAGCTGACTGGGAGCAGTGTTAGAAAAACTGGGCTTTTTGATGAGTCTCCTCTCCACTCTCCTGCCTCCCACTCAGCAGATCATCTTCAAAGTACTTGATGGTGAAAGGAGCCATGCAGTGTACTGTGGGGACTGGGGGAAACAAAATACAGACTTGCTCATGAACCACCACGAGGAGGTCCTGCCAATAACTTGGGGAAAGAATTCAACAGAAACAAAATGAAGATGTTCACTGTGGGATTATCTATAATAAACCAGGCGGCAGCATGGCTGCTTCCTAATCAATGTTTGGTTTAATAATGTGTGTTCATTAGCAGGAGGGGATGAATGAGTCTCTGATACTCTGCAAAAGAGCAGAATATAAAGTAATGTGAAACAACTGAATTATGCAAAGTAAAAAGCAGTGTGGAATGTGGGCAGGGACTAGAGAATGCTCTTTTAGTGAGAGGCAACTATTAACGTTGGGGTGGTGGAGGTATGGGGTGATTTTTTTCAAAAACAATATTTTTTATTTGGCTCTCTGGTCCAAATTCTCGAGAAGAGGATATTATTTGTCAGCCAGGACATGCTCGTTTCAGGAACTATGGGTTGAAGTTAAAGGGTCTGTAAATTATTTTATTCAGCACTTTCTTCGCCAAATACATCCTGAGAGCCTACTGTGTGCTAGCCAGTACTACTCACTGAGGATACAGCCTGAGCAATTTGGCCCCTGGCCACATGGGACTTTGGTCACTTACACAAATAGCATTAGTTCCCATTTCCTTAGCAGTTGCTGTCAGCCTCTGTGCTGAGTGCTTAACTTTCATCTCTTCGTTTAATCATCAGAACAGTCCTGTGTTATCATACCCATTTTACAGAATACAAAGCTAAGATAAAGGGAGGCTGAATAATCTGCCCAACCTGTACGTTCAGGATTCAGACTCGGGCATCACTGCTCTCCGGCCTGCTCTTGGCCGCTCAGCCTCCCTAGATCACTCCTCTCTTCAGTGCCCAGGAGTCTGGCTCACCTCACAGATGCCTGAGAAGGTGCTGGTTCAGTGTCCTTCCTGCCCCAGAAAGAGCCATTTGCCTAATTAAAGCAATCGCTACCCATTTTCGACTAGAGTACAAAAACGGTCTGATAAGACAGCTCTAATTTTTCTCTTTCATTCTCTTGCGAATGTTTCACACTTTCTGCACAGGGAGGGCCCTCGCAGCTCTGAAAGCAGATTTGGGAACATGCTGGATGGGTCCCCTCCAGTCAGAGATGACAGCATCAGCCTGGATGTGTCGTTTTAGACGGATGTGTGTGCTTTAGGGAATAAGTGATTTGTATTTGAGAGAAATCACTCAGTGGGAAGTGACGGGAACTCCTCCATCAGTGTGCTCAGAGCGGTTCGATATTTTAGGGACACGAAGGCAAATAAGGGACCAGAAAACATGAACAGGGGAATAATCTAGAGCCTTCTGTCACTGTTTAGGAACAGTGACACTAAAAATTGTGTTCTAATGTTAAAGATATTGAAAATGTAAGAAATACTCAGAAATCGAAGTCCCACTGAGAAGAATAAATTGGGATTCTGATAATTGATTCCCATAATATTAAAAATAATAAAATAAGACCTTTGCTATATTTGCATATCAGCAGATTAATAACAGAGGTTTTCTTTCACAGGCCCACCAAGGGGCCCAAGAGGCACCTGGGGGGGGGATTTGAACGTTAGATGAGATGAGAAGGGGCCCACAGAGCAGGGTGCGGAAATCAGAGATCTGAAAATGATGGCCATGGATGGCTAACTACTTCCATGTCTTCATTTTCTCCTACCTTCTTCCACTCACTCTTCTTAAAGACTCATGATATTTTGTCTGGGTCATATTTTTATTTCCCTCTCCATGTTGATGACATCAATTAAGAAGCCTTGTGGCTGTTTCTCATCACTTCTCAATTTCTGCCTTTCCCCCAAATTCTTTGGGTTGCTTTTTCCTCATGATAGTCCTATGTGTGCTTGCTCCTTCCCCCACCACACATGCACACCCGGGGGTTAATGGAGTGTGTAACTGCTGATATGCACAATTAACCACCATTTATTTCTTTATTAAGTGAAGGAAACACTTCAGAGGCTAAACAGCTAAACTGAAGGAACATGTATACACTAAACTTTAAATGTGATCTAATTAGAAAGCAGTTTATGAAATATATAGTCTCTGACATGTGTAGGTGATTTTCATTTTCTAATTTAAATTTATTTGAGTAGTTAATACATTCATGATTTTTAAAATCACATGATTCAAACAAGTTATAACTGAAACGTCTTATTCCCACTCCTCTTCCAGACCCCACCCCTGTTTCTGCTTCCTACAGGTACTCAGTTTTAGTCTTTAAACTAAATATTAAAATATATTTTTATTGATTTCAGAGAGAGAGGGAGAGGGAGAGAGAAAGAGACATTTGGGAACCCCTGGACCCATGGGGCTGGACCCCAGCAGAGAGGGAGAGGGAGAGAGAAAGAGACACATCAATGAGAGAGAGAACCATCGATCGGCTACCTTCTGAACACCCCCCATTGGGGACGGAGCCTGTAACCCAGGCATGTGCCCTGACCAGAAATCTAACCCGCAACCTCCTGGTTCATAGGTTGACACTCAACCACTGAGCCACGCTGGCTGGGCAGTTTTAGTTTTGTTATGAGTCTTCCCAGGGTGTCTTTATAAGAATAAACAAATGAGGATATATAGTTCTTTCACAAAAGTCAGTGTAATATAAATACTACTGAACACAAATTGCCTTGCCATTTGCTCTTTTTCTCACTTAATATATCCCGGAGGCCTTTACATGTTAGTGCCCCCACAGCTTCCATGTTTGGAGGGTTGAGGTTGCTGCATGGTATTCCAGTGTACAGATACATCGGTGGATTTGACGAATCCCTGACTGATGGATTTTTTTGTTGTTTCCAGTCTTTTGCCATTAGAATAATGCCACACTGGCCTATGTAATCATGTTCAGCTATGGCTGTCCACAAATTTTTTCAAAAGTCAGATTTCTGGGTCAAAGAGAAGTGCATTTGTAATGTTGAATGATCGTGACAAGTTGCCTTTCTTAAGTTGTACTTTTTCACTCCCATCAACATTATTGGAGAATGATTCTTCCCCCACACTTTGGCCGACAGAGTGTGTTTTCAGACTTTTGGAATTTGGCCAATGCATAGATGCTAAAATGGCATCTCAGGATAGTTTACTTCCCTTTCTTCTCATTGTGAATGAAGTTAAGAATATTTTCTTATGTTTACTAACCATTGTCTTCCCTTCACTGTAAACTGTCTTTTTGTGCCCTTGGTCATTTTTCTTCAAATTTGTTTGTTTTCCCCTACCTGTCATCTGTAATATAGGTTGCAAATACATCTTCCCAGTTAGTCATTCATTTTGTTGTCTTTATTCCATCTGATTTCATTTCACTTTTCCTTTTCCTTTTTTTTCATTTTGTTGTCTTTATTCCATCTGATTTCATTTCACATTTCCTTTTCCTTTTTTTTTTGTTTTTTGAGAAAATTGGTAACCTGCTTTGCATAGCATTGTGGATCTGTAAACATTACCTGCAGAGAGTCTTAATCAGTGGGGAAATCACAGTGGTTTCATGAGTTTACAAATTCTAACAACACATTAAAAACTCCCTTACTATTATAAATGTATACAGATATGAAAAAATAAGAAAACTAACAATGTATTTAGTCCACTTGGCATTAGAAACATTTAATTTCTTTGTTAAAATCTTGTCCAGAGTAGTTGAAAAATGCTTGCACCTTCTTTGTGTTGTATACCTTACGATACACAGTGAGCATCTTTCCTATGCATTGGTGAACTGTCACACCTCCTTCAAAGTTCGGGTCAACTGCCAGTATTTTATTCTTTGACTTTCAGTGTCATGAAATATCTCAAAGAGTTCTTATAATGTGAGATTTTTGGCTGGCATACCTCCTCTGGGCCACCTTCATCCCTTTTGTCATAACCACTTTCCTCATTTATTTAGATCAAATTCACCTTCACTCTGACTGCATTTGCCTCTCGAATGGGGCAACATTCCCATGGTCAATTATTGCTTCTATAAATCCATTTACATTGAATTCAAACTTCACTCCCACTGTTACCACTTTTAGTTTTTTTCTGTACTTTTACCATTTTTGGCCAATTCCCTTTTAATTATCCTTTGTAAAATATCACATGGTAATATCACTGAGAGACTTTGCTGTCTGTACATGAACTGAATAACAGATGTGCAATGATCAGTCACTGTTACATTTTGAGATGATTGATCATTGATCATGGTGAACATCAATTATTCTGGTAGAGGTATCTGAACTGAAGAGCTAGCCTCAGAGTTTATACTTTATGCCATTACTCACAGTTAAAACACTGTTAACTGGCATTTGAATCTTGGTTTTGGAGGACAGGCATTAACTAAACTGTAGTAACTTAAGTTTGTATATATCAGAAACATGCAAAGCAAGAACTGCCGGTATGGAAAAGCACAAAGAGTAATATGACAAACAACTGCACACTCATCTCCGAGCTTTGGCAGTTAATAACAATCCTTTATATATGCTTTAAGTACTTTAGTAAAGGAAATAGATCATTAAAAATAAGGCTGAAGTCCTGCTTTGCCCCCACCTCCCATCCTGTTCACTTTGTAATCTCCCAACTCACGTATCATCACCTCTCTCTCTCTCTCTTTCTCTCTCTCTTCATCACCTCTCTCTCTCTCTCTCTCTCTCTCTCTCTCTCTCTCTCTCTCTCACACACACACACACACACACACACACACACACACATTTCTATCTACACATATAAAAATCTCAATGAGAAATATGTAGTATTTGGGGTGTACTTTTAAATTTGCATCGTAATTGTTTTTCTTTGTGCTTTGCTTTTTGTATTCTTATTTACTTCTTGAATTAATAAAAATATTCTGTGCATCTCTTTTTCTCCATCCCAGTTTAGAAGTAATTTTCTATTTCATCCTATTTATATTTAATTAGTGAAATAACATTTTAAAAGATGGATAGTTATATAGAGAAAGATGACATATATTTATATATTAAAACATATATACACATATCCACATACATATCTATCTATCTATCTATATCTATACATATACATATATATCCATATATAGATATGGATATATATGGATATGACTATTATAGAGTGATGACCTGCTCTTGTTAAGAATTCTGGGAACTTCCCTGTTTCCCTCCATGAAAATAGCTGAAGTCCAGAGATACCCATGTGGGTTTTGTCGTATTTCTGTAGCCATCTTTCTGATACATGTAACAACCATTTCTGTTTGGCTTCCAGGTTCATTCAGGAAGTTGAGCATGCCTTGGGACTTGGGCCAGCCAAACAGTGTCCTCTCCGAGAGTTCCTCACTGTGTACATCAAAAACATCTTTCTCAATCAAGTCTTGGCTGAGATCAACAAGGAGATTGAAGGAGTCACGAAAACATCGGATCCCCTGAAGATCCTGGCCAACGCGGACACCATGAAGGTGCTGGGTGTGCAGCGCCCTCTGCTGCAGGTAAGGATATGCTTTGAACTTACTGTTTGTCAACAGTTATGGCCTTTGCAAGAGTCTCAAATTAAAAAACAGAAGAAGAATTGCCATCTGTTTTTATATTCACCGGGGACAAAACAAGAGGAAATAAATTAAATAGGTACTAAGGACATTTAGGACTAATATAGAGATAATGGAAATTCCTTAGGATCTTTAAGAAAAATGTGGATAGCTTTGAATATGGTGGAACGTACATCTCATTAACATGCAGGCAAGGCCTCCTTATTTGCCTGGAATTTGCCCTTGCTGGGACTTACAGGAAGGAAATCACCCTGCCTAACAGATGCCCACCGAAACCCCAGTACCCATCCATTGGAAGACAGATGCTGTTAAGGACTTGGCCAGCTCACAGTGAACTTGAACCTACCAGCAAACTGGCTTTTCAAAGTCATACCATTTCGTTTAAGTGATGGTCTTGTTAATATTGAAACTTTTACTTTAACTATATAAAGAAATGGTTTCTGGGAAGCAGACATAAAATAATTTCTCAGTAGATATGTGGATTCATAGGCTTGAGGTATTTATTTTGTATCCATTTTATTCGGGGACATAAAGACAAATATAAAACTAAAAGAAAATAGTATGAGTTTAAATTATGGCTGTACATTGATTGCTATTACAGTTGTAATTGAAATGGAATCTTCCTGGCGTTTTTTCACTTAAGAGAGAAAAATGTTTCTTCATTTTTTACCCAAGTTGCATGATATGAGGATATCTCGAAATGTGGAAGGCTTTCACTCTTCAAAGAGAAGTTGTACCAGTGGAAGGAAGCTACAGTTGCTTTAATGGCTGCCCTTACCCACCTTTGTGTATAGCTTTCTTGATTTTTCCTTCTGTGCACATTAGAATTGATAGCAATGCTGAGCCTTTCATAGGTAGTGTCCTAGACAGGAGCATTCTCGTTTATGAGCAGACTCTTCCATGGTGCTGAGAAAATCGAGTAGCGACATTTGCTTCTCCCAGAACTTGAATTATAGCATCACACTGAGGAGTGGGTTCATTCAGATTGTCGGGGTCTGTGTGAGATGTTTCCCGGTGAGGGATGTGTACTGAGCCTGGCCTAGAGAAGGGAGAATCACAGAGGCTGGATGGCTCTTCCACTGGCTCTTTGCAGGGCTGGGACCTTCTCCTCCTTGAGTCTCAGTTCAAATGTCACCTCCACGAAGAAGCTTTTCCTGACTGTCCCACCTAAGTAGGTCCCCTTCTCTGGTTATTCTCCATTCTCCCCTCCTCCATTCATGTCCCCAATCCATTCTCAACACGAAAGTCAAACTCTGTGGACAATATCACCAAAGCTCCCTTGCCAGGGGGCTCGGGATCAGGTTGTACCAATAGGAAGCACTAGCAGCAGGTAGGAGGGTAGGAGGAGGAGGTTGGGTTATTTCTTATCTCCTTCCTCTCCACGCTGGATCATGGTGCTGGCTGTGGGCACATCCCTCGGCAACAGTCCTGCCCAGTGACCCTTCCTCCAGAGCTGCAGCTCTCAGTGGACTCTGACTACAGCCTTTCTTCTCCTTGCCCTTGATCGCTGATCTCTGCCACTGCTGGTTTCTGGTACCAGGACAGCTCTTGTTGCTTCTGTCAGTGCTGCCCACACCCCTGGGAGTATCTCCTCTGTAATATTTCTTCATTTGAATCATCTGAATGGAATTCTCTTTTTTGTTAGGATCCCAAATAGATTTCCCCAGCTAGTCACTATTTTAACACTTTGACTTTGTTTTTTCCTTCTTAACACAACAACTGTAATTATTATTTCATTTATTTTCTAACTTGTTTATTTTTTGTCTTTTCCAACTACAATGTAAGTTCTAAAAGCCTAATACAGTACCAGGCGGCAGGAAGGCACTCAATAAATAATTTACTGAATGAATGCATACAAGCATGGATAGATGGAGGGAGGGGAGGTGGATAGACACAGAGAATAAGTTTTGAGATTCATAAATAATTGCAGAGTTGGGGGAAAAGATAAGAAATAGAGACTGACACAGACTTGTTAATATTTTTTGTTGTTGTTTGACATTAACTTCCTCTCTGTCAGGACACCTCTCAGCATCTGTGCCCCTACAGTGCCACGCTCTCTGCTGTACAGAGCATCTTCGGTGTGCTTGGTGTACTGAATTTAAATGACATTTACAGCAAGGTCCCTAGAGTGAGTCTGTGAACTAAAGATGCTGGCTTATTAAACATTACCGTTTTCGGCTTGAGTGGCAAAGACACATTCAAACTCATAACTAGTTGACTGCTATCTGGGCCATGTCAGGGCCACACACTGAATTACATCTCTGGGCAGTCTCCCCATATGCTTGTCAAATCCCTCCCAACCTCATCACCAGCCCTTTGCACATGTCACTATGCCTCTTGAATGTTGTGTGGTTTTCCCTCTCGTTCCTTAAATCAGTAACTCCATTCATTCTGAGGCCAGATAAGAACTCCAATTTAACCTATTCTCTCTTTGACCTAGTCACAGTGTGGTAATTTCGTGTGAGTGAGTGAGTCTTGAAACTAGGCCATTCACGTTAGTAATCTCCAAATTTGTTTTTACAGCCAAAACACTCGCTTTCTTATTTGGTTGTTTCTTATTTGGTTGTTTTGTTGCCCTCTCTTTCTTCATAAAATTTTTATTTTATGAGAATGCAAAATCATTAGGCCATATTAATAAATTTGTTTCATAGTCTCAGACTTAGGAGATTTAGGAAGGAAATGGAGTGATGGTTATTCCCCTTTCAGATCTTGAGCTTTTGTCTTGCTTTAAAATGACCATAAATTGTTTTCTAAGAAAATTTCCCAAGCTCAAGTTTCAATATTTCTCAAATGCTTCTCTGTCACCTGGATATTGTGATCCCCAGCCAATTGTAGGTGACGAATCTGAAGAAAAAGTAAGAAATAATTTTGAAAATTTTAAGCTGAGTTTCCAAAACAGCTGTCAAGAAGGGAGCTTGGGGAAATCTGTGCATGTGTGAAAAAATGCAGGTGGGTGAAGCATTCAATTACATGAAGTTTTAAAATGTCCTTCAAAGTCGCTCCGTCTGTTAGACTGTGGTTTGGTTGCCCAGCATCAGGTAGCACCAGCCCAGCTGGGTCTCAGGGTGCATGGAGGACAGCTTCCCGGGGCTGCTGTGACCTGTGATGAGGTGCAGGTGCAGGATCCCCGGACACTGCCCTCCCCTCTGGAGTGGCATCTGGGTAGCACAGAGAGTCCATTACAGGGGCAGTTTCCATGGGCGATCATGTGCCTTCACATGGTGATTTCACTTTCTTGGCACCGAATTCATAGAAGGGAAGGAAGCAATAGAAGGGAAGAGATTACAAACACCACTTTATAGGTGAAACAACTGTTCAAGTGTTGGCCCAAAATGATACAGAGCACAGTACCAGTAGTAATAGAAGTAGCAATAATAGTTATAGTTGTAGACAGTAGCAATGATCACAGCTAACACTTTAATAGCATTTACTGTGAGCCAGACACTATCCTGAGTGCTTTATGTTTTGACTTGTGTTTTCTGTATATGGGCAACAGCTTTGTGGGGAGGAAACTGAGAAACAGTGGAATTCAATGGCTTGCCCTTGGTCACATAGCGTGCAAGTGCCAGGACTGTACTGCAGACCCAGGCGCCTAACCCTGGAGGCCACGCTCTGAATGAGTTCTGCCCAAAGCCGAGCCTGAGGAGCAAGCTTGTCTGCCAGCTGTTTGCTCCTCATCTGCCCGGAGACCACAGAGCTGAAAATAAGCCTTTAGAGCCCCGCCCCTTAAAGCAGTTATCACTGTCCCTTGGCTCTAATAATAAAATTGGGACTTGTATTTTGTATATTCTTGTGTGGTATTTTTTTTTCCATTTCTTTTTTTCTAGTAAATTATTTCTATTGTATTTTATAAAAGTGTCAGTCTACAGCAAGTGGGGGGCTGGGCTCTCACCATAGTTAGGTCCACAGTGCTCTAAACCCCTTATTTCCTATATTGTCTCACAGAGAAGTGAAAGCACAAAACCAGCCATCTCTGGCCTCTGTGCCCACAGTGTGGCTCAGATATTAGTTGCAGGTGGTTCTCTCCTAAATTCCTAGCTCTGGAACAGTGTCTGCTACCAAGATGCTCACTAGTGAATAAATGGATTACTGAGTGACAAGGAGAGAATTAATGGCAGCTTCCTTGGTAAAAGGACATGCGTGTGCATGCTTTCTCCTCGTGGTGTAAGATTTGTGGTCTTGGGTTGAAGATTATGGGCAATGCTTACGTTAAAATGTCATCGTTCTCAAGCCTCAAATGTTGTCCGTCTGAAGGCAGGATTGAATATACCTCATGCTCTCACCATCTGAGATTCCGCTTTTTAAAAAATGGCTTCCACATGGTGCACGGCAAAGCCTGATGCTTCAAAATAAGGAAATCTCTTAAGACATTCCTCATTTCTCCTGAGTCAGAGCTCCTAGCCTTCGAACCTGGAGCTATAGAAACAGTCAATTGAAGTGGATGCCCTCTCATGCCTTCTCTGCCTACAGGAGTCTACAAATTGCTCATGCCTGAGACGCAGGAGACAGCCACTCCGTTCTTACTCCCTACTTACTATTGGTTTGGAGGCGTCATTTAATTTATTGTTTCCTTAGTGTCTCCATCCAAAAAGGTCAAGGGCGGTAATGCTTAAGGTGTTTACCTTTTACCTGTCACAATGCTGCATGGGCACCTGAATGCTTGAACAAAGGTACCAGTTTTCTCCCTACCCCCTGATGGAATATGCTTTACCCTTGCTACCTAGAGAGGGTCTGTGGACAAGAACGTCAGACCTCTGAGTCAGAATCTGCATTTGGACAGCCTCACCAGGGTATTGGCATGCACGTTAGAGTTGGAGAAGCGTGGCCGGTGCCAGGGTAGCACCAAGTGTGGTCCAGGGACTGTCAGCATCAGCATCTCCCGAGCTGGGAGAGATGCAAGTCCCTGCACCTCACTCCACTCTGGGCTGGCGCCAAGGAAGCCTTGCTCTAACCAGCCTCCCAGGTGACTTTGATGGAGAGTAAAGTTCTAGAAGCCTTTCCTTATATAATACCCCACACCCAGCTGGCGGTTTGGAAACGGAACCTCACGCTGTGCGCTCTTAGCTTCGTGGAGAGCAGTAGTCACTTAAATGATTCAGCTTTGTTTCATACAGGCCCAGAAATGTAAAAACAATATTTACTGTGGCAGCAGAAGCTGCTTCCTAGTCTAGCACATTACGGAATTTTTCAAAGTTCTTTCCAAACACAGGATAAGCCTACGTTTCCTGGCTCATGCAGAGGCGGCTTTCTATGCTTAGGCTCAAATTCCTGCAAAAAAAAAAACACCAGTAAGCTGTGCAAGTAAAACTTGTAGGTGATCGCTCAAAAGATTTAAAGCATATTTTCATTTTCCTCGATGCCCTAGTATTGGTCAGGTTCCCTCTGAGGAGTGAAGTGGTTATAGTCAGCCCGCAAACACCACACTCTCTTCCTTAGCCAGTCGCACTGCCCACTGGTACCCGAGGGTTTAGAGCCGTGATTCTCAACAACAGTGCCTGTTAGAATAGCCCAGGAGCATCCTGCAACATCACTGCTCTGACCCCACCCCAGAGAAGGGGGCCTGGGCATTCGAGTTTTGTAAGGTGCAGCCAGGATTAGTGCCACTGGCCTGGATCTGTCTTTGCCAGAGAATCAATTACTGCCCGAGAGGAAGCATATGAAAATTATAGTCCAGGCATTCTTCAATTCAGTTGGCTTATAAGAGTGGGCTCTCTGATCCTTGAACCAAGCTGGGTACCTAAGCCTTCGAAGCAGATACAGGTGGCTTTAAATCCCAACATTGTAGTCGAAAACTTTGTGGCCAGGACCAAAGTGCTAGCCATTCTGCACTTGTTTCCTCCTTATAAAGCAAGAATAGTAAATGTGCCACCGGAGCACAGGGGTCACCTCTAACGACCAGGTGGAACAATGACTGTAAACCATGTCTCCTTCCCTCCACACATCACAGGTGAATCCCAGCATTGGCTGCTCCAATACATGTTCCCTGCCTGCTCCTTCCCTCTCACCTGTACAGACCTCTGGCTCCTGCCCCCATCCTTGCCATCCCTGCCCACATTTCAGCGTGTCTCCTCTCTGTGCCACCGTGCTGTCTACCCACTCCAGTTCTTCGTACGCTAGTACCCACCTGGTAGGCTCTGCCTCCGGCCTCGCCCTGCCCTGTGTGGCAGCAAGATGATACTATGTCACCTCCTTTCTCTGTTCCTGGCGTTTTTCTGCAGACCATTTATTAGCAGCAAAAGCAGCGTGCGGGGTTAATGACCAATAAAGCCAGTGTGTTCATTTCCTGGGGCTGCCATCCGAATTACCACAACCTTGGTGGCTTAAAACAGAGGAGATACATCCTCCAGTTCCCATACCAAATTTCCAGGGGCCACATTCCCCCCAAGGCTCTAGAGGAGGACCTTGCCTCATCCACCTCTGGTCGTCCTGGCGATTCTTGGTTTCTGGCAGCGGGACTCTGATCTGCCTCCATTGTAACCTGGTCTTCTCATCTGTGTCTCCATTTGTCCTTTTCTGGCTTTTACAAGGACACTGTCATTGGATTTAGGGCCCGCCCTAGGCCAGCATGATCTCATCTCAGTCCTTAATTACATCTGCAAAGACCCTGTATCCTAGAAGGGTCACACCGAGGGTCTGTGTGGGAATTTATTTGGGGGCAGGCACTGCTTAACCTACTACGGCTAGTTGGAAGCAAGTTATATAGAACACAATATATTCAGTCTGCTATATTTGCCTTGAATACCCTCTGGCAGGAAGCAGTGTTAGGCAACAGGGTCAGGATGGTCTAAATTCTAGGCATCAACAAGGTTCCAAATGAATGTTGAGTAGGCCGAGTGATTGCTGGAGCAGGGGTTAAACCTCCTTGAAGGTTAGTAGACACATCTGCTCACAGTGTGATGATGAGCTAGAGATAATTACACTGATGCCCAAACCCGATCTCTCTGCAGCTGCGATGAGGTACCGCCAGTCCTCTTGCTGGGGTCCCAAGGAAGTGTGGCCAGCAACAATAGCAGGTTGTTTTCATCACATCAGGTTATGTTAATGTGAAAAATGTGGCATTTGAATGATATTTGCATCACGGCCAGTTGTTGCCGTTCCACTGTGTGGTACAGAACAGATTTAGCTTTTATTAGCGTAACCAGATTAGTGAATTTTAAGGGATGCTGGAAGTCATGATGCGAATCATTAAGTTGAAAACAGAGCTGATCGATTGATCCCCCTAGTCCCTCCGTAGCTCTGAGAGGAGGTGCTAATGGTCTCACTGTACTAAAATAATTCTTAGAATCAAGATGCGTTAGGGTCTAATTTGATTCTTCAGTGTCTATCTAGACCTAAAGAAATACCACAGTTTGCATTTTGATTTTCTTTGAATTTTACTCATTATTTTATTTTACTCGCTGCTGATATTGTTTGGCCTCTTCATGACAAGTAAGGGCCTCAAATAACCAACCCCTGGTGGCCACGTCGGGGTTACCCAGGAAGGTGAAGGAGAAAATGCCCTCATCCTATCTTGATTGTGTTGTCATCGTGGCTTTCAGCACTCACCTATTCTCACTGCTGAGGCAGCCGAGCAGATTTACTATTTCATGACTGATGGGACTTTGGGGATTTTATAACATTCATCTCCATCTTCAAATTGTCTTATTTAGTTGTTATCTTTGTATTATTAATTCTGTTACTGGGTCAATACATTTTAATGTTTGTAGGATTTCTGTTGTGATTCTTTATAGCCTTTCAGAAAAATAACTGATGCAGATTTCATCGTGGCCTGGTAGGAAAAGCATTTAAAACAGGGATCTGGTCTCCTCGTCAGCTTAGTGACAATAGACAAACCCAGGCCACTTACCTGCCCTGAGCTTCATTTCCTTTATAGCAGGAGTGGGAACGTGAGGCCCGAGGGCCATATAAGGCCCAGGAAATCATTTGGTCTGGGCCCTGCCAAGGCATTAGGGGTGAGTAAATGAAATGTTTGACCAAATATAGCAGGCTATTTTTTAAGTTGATAATTTTGTATGGCCTGAGAATGATGTTATAAATGTCCAAATGGCCCTTGGCAGAAAAAAGGTTCCCCACCCCTGATCTATAAAGCAAAAGTGATGCTGGCTCAACTCCCTCATAGACCAAAGAGAAATGTACGTGGTACCCTGTGTTCAGCAGTGCCTTATGAACTGCTCAACATATCAAGTTGTTTTATAGTTGCTGCTATTAGTCCACATGCCCACGTGATCACATCGCTCAGGAAATCCACTAGCATTAAAGGGAGGGGATGCTAAGAAAACACCTGCAGACATGGCCAGTGTTTCCCATTCACTGGCTGCACTGGTGTTTACCAAGTTGGTTTAGATAACCACGATTAGGTAACCAGGGTAGGAACCTGGCAATATTTTTCTACAGTTGATTTCGAAAATATTTTAAATACCTAAAAAGGGTGAAGAAAATTATTCAGTGAACACCACTCACCATCTAGATCAGCGGTTCTCAACCTGTGGGTCGCGACCCCTTTGGCGGTCGAATGACCCTTTCACAGGGGTCGCCTAAGACCATCCTGCATATCAGATATTTACATTACGATTCATAACAGTAGCAACATTACAGTTATGAAGTAGCAACGAAAATAATTTTATGGTTGGGTCACCACATGAGGAACTGTATTTAAAGGGCCAGAAGGTTGAGAACCACTAATCTAGATCCTTTAATGAATACTTTGCTGTATTTGTTTCAGAGTGAACAAACTTGGTCATCTTGATTCTTCACTAGCCATCCCAGATATGAATTTCCAATCATTCCCTAAGCTCTTTACCGTGGTGGTATTCATAGGTTTTTAATATCTTTCTTAGAAAATCTGAACATAAAGAGAAATGAATTAAGTGGGAAAGTAGTTGCTTTGTTAAAAGAATGTCCAATTTCTAAAAGTACCCATTCAAACGTTTCCTTTAAATAAGTGTCAGAGAACAGCAAATTGGCCCACTCATGCTTGTGACCAATCTGTCAGTAGTGCCTCTACTGGTGTAACACTGCCAGGGAGCAGGTCTGCATGGCTGTTGAGGAAGGAGGCTGTGATGTGAGCAGGTGAGAGATGACTTTTCATACAAGAGGAATAGGCACACAGTAGATCAACTTGCATTTTACAAATATCTTTGTAGTCTTATTTCTGGATGAAAAAGAAATAGGGTCTTGTCTGGTTGGCTGCTTTTCTTAGAGAAGGTGCTGGTTAACTAGATTTCTATAAGTAGCTTTCTGCACAGCAAGGAGAGAGAAAAACTTATGTATACAGGGTGTCCCCAAAAGTGTATACACACTTTAATAACTGATAATTCTAAAAAAGAAATGTATTTTAATAAACACTGCTTTATAATTATTCAACGTGTGTGTATACATTTGTGGGAGCACCCTGTCTATACATACAGGGTGGGGCAAAAGTAGGTTTATAGTTGTGAGTACATGAAACAGTTTATTCTTATATTATTATTTATTCATTATTATATTATATCCTACACAAACAACTATAAACCTACTTTTGCTCCACCGTGTGTGTGTGTTACATACTAACTTCTGTACAGTATAGTCAGCTAAGCTTTTGGAGTAAGTACAGAGGAGCTAGAAAGGAAGAAATGTTTTTCTTTTGTCACAGAAAGTCATCTGCAACCAGCCTCCTATGTTGTATGAGACCCATTAATAATCTCAGAGTTTATGTCTTTT
>NW_005371949.1:220952-252465 GCF_000412655.1 Myotis brandtii | reverse complement strand
AGCCGCAGGAGAGAAGGTAGTGACTTATGACAGGTAGTGACTTAGACCTGCTGACAGGGACCCAACTGCATTAACACTCTGTTGCTCAGCTCTTTAGAATCGCCTTTGTCTGAAATATACTGGACTTTACTTGCTAACAAAGGCATCTTCAGATTTATTTCTTTTCCTTAAACGCTAGAGAAGAGGAAGAACGTCCCATCAAAAGATACCAAGAAGAGAGAAAAGGCTGGCTCGACAGCTGAGCAAATGATAGTTATCACTCATGGGAGCAGCGGGACTGCTGACCTGGCGAGATGACTGCTCGGAGCCGGATGAGCGCAGACAGAGAACTGCTGTTCTTGGGTGTTTTTGAGGTTCTTATCATAAGTAATTTTTGTCCTGTCTGGATGTTGCAGCTCCGCCTTAGAGATGTTCTAGTGAGAAAACGGAGAGAGAGAGAAACAAGACTCTCAGTTTGAAAGTTAAATGGCCCTTTAAGATTAACTGTTCAAATAAAGCAGCTGCTTTTCTTCATGCTGTGTGAGGATCCTGTCCTACTCAGACACTTTATCTTAGCGCACACGCTAAGTCTGATGCATCTGCTATAGGGAGAGGGACACGACACAGATGAGCAGTTTCCACGGTTAAAATTTCAATGGTACAACTAAATGATAAATATTGACTTATTAAACACCTACTTTGTCCTATCACTAGACAAGGACATGTGGAGCTAAAGAAGAAATGTAAAGTATAATTCCCATTTCTCAGGAGTTTCCCATTTAATTAGGGAATCAGAAGAATTGCAGTTTAAGAATCGAGGAGAGAGACCACCGTGGGCTAGAGGACTCAAGAGAGACTCTAGACAAGAGGCAGGTCCTGAACTGGGCATTGTCCGATGTGTGGGAATGGAGAAAGCAGAGGACACAGCGACCCAAACAAGGGACATAACGTAGCAAAGACGCAGAAGGTGTGTTCCTGAGAGAGTGGGGTTAGCCTGATGAGTGGAGGAACGAATGGAGAGTGAGAAATGAGGGTCACAGGCACGGAACTCTCAAGAAGGTCTTCATTTTTGAAGTGGGAGGAGGTACGGGGAGGGGTGTGCCTCCAATGGATGCTCTTTGAAGGGCGAGTGGCTTTGACAGTTCACAGACTAGAGGGCAGAGAGCTGGGGCCGGAGAGGCCAGCCCAGACAGCGACCAGTAATCCAGTTCCGAAGGGGAGACAGTTTCCTGCGAATGTTTCTCTCCAGCCCGAAGCTTGGAGTGACCTCATAGCTGCCTGAGATTTGCTCCGCTCAGCATTCGAAGTCAGTCTTTTGATCGATCGTCATAATTGGCCAAACACACCAGACAGGCTTACTTTCTGGAATAAATACTGTGCTCATAGATCTTCTTCGGGTTTCCTCTCTGAGCCTCCAGGCGAGGACTGGATGGGGCTCTCCATCACCTCTGCCCACGGAGCCGCCGTTGGCCTGCCGAAGGGTCACATTTGTTTAAAGATTAAGCTGTACCTCTCTCGTTTATTGCCTTTTCCCGTACACAGGAGCTGTCAGTTAAAGCCCTGCTTAGGGGAACACGTGGCACGCAGCGAGCTCATTAACAGGTTATCTGTGTCATTATGTCCTTTTTGGATTGTGCATATTGAAAATAGCCTTTTAAGGAGAAAAAAAAACACACACAAAACACCGCCTAAGCTTCCAGCTTCCCTTTCTTTTTCTTCGTCATTTGTGTCTGCTTTTCCCTCCATAGTTACAGCTATTCCCCTGACGGACGGTCATATCTTTGGAGTCCAGAATACCCTGAGTATTCACTTGCAAATAGCTACAAAGTCAAACTCCGATAGTTGCACTTAAATTAGCGCCATTCAGCACCTCTCCCCACACACCGCTTCTCTGTGCCCTATTTCAGCAGCAGGAGCTTAATTGCTTCTTCCTTTTTATTCCACAAAGCGCTTTTAAATTTATTCTCCCCTTGGTCATCCCAAGGTCAAGGCTGGCTATCAGGTGCTTGCAGAAGAGCCCTGGTGACCTTGCTGTGTTTGTCCATGGCTTCCCAGGGTTTGCCAGATGAGCAACCCACCCTAGCAGAGGCTGCTGCAGGTTAACTTCTTACTTCTCCAGCAAGAAGTATCCCTTTTTCTTCAATTCTTTCAGAGCCAGAAGAAGTCTCTGACACATAGTAGGCACTCATTTGTTGATTGAATAAAAGGGAAATTGTCAGCAATCTGTTCAAGAGTGGCCTTTGGTTTACACAGCTGGTAGGGTGTGTAGAAGTGAACCTGTCTTGTTTGCCAAGGAAAGTAACATTAAATGTTTGACTTTCTTTTTAAATAAACTTATTTTTTTATTTCAGAAGTTTTAAATTTACAGAAAAATTACAAAGATAATACAGAGTCCCCATACGCTGTGCACAGGTTTTCCTACTATTAGCATCTGATATTAGTGTGGTTCGTTTATTACCATTGATAACCAATATTGATACATTCTTGTTTATTAAATCTCACACTGTATTCAGATTGCCCCTTGGTTGGCTTTCCACCTGATGTGTTTATTCTGTTCCAGGATCCACCCAGGACACCACATTCATTGCATTTAGTTGTCTTGTCTCTTTAGATTCCTCTTGGTTGTAAGAGTTCCCAGATTTTCCCATTTTTTGAATGACCTTGAGAGTAGGTTAGGTATGTGGTAGGATGTCCTACAATATGGCTTTGTCTGCTGTTTTTCTCATTATTTGATCTGGGTATATGTTTCGGGGAGGAAGATCCCAGGGATAGCGTGCCATTCTCATCACATCACATCAGGTGTGCATGCTGCCAACATGACTCATCACTGTCAGTGTTGACCTTGGCCCCTAGCTTTCTCCACTGCAAAATTACTCTTTCCCTCCCTCTCTCCATAGCTTGCTCTGTGGAAGGAGCAGCTGTGCAGGGCCCACACACTCCGGGGCGGCCAGGTAGGCTTCGCTTCCCTGACAGCAGAGAATGTGCATTAGTTATTTGGGTTGCTTCTGCATGAGGGATGTGTCTCTTCTCCCATTTTATATGTATTCAATCATTTCTCTTTGTCAATAGGGACTCGTGGATTTTTATTGTTCACAGTGGGTTACAATCCACTACTACTTTATTTTGTTGCTCAGATGGTTCCAACTTTGGCCGTTGGGAGGTATTTCACTTGGCACTCTTATATCCTGTGTCCTGATCCTGACGATTTTTAGCACTAATTTCCTGGCACCACAAGATGCTCCAAACTGTATCTGTATATTTTCTACCCAGGCCTAGAAACAGCCATTTTTCCAAGGAACTCAGTTGCTGTTATTGGAGAATAGTATTGTAACCAGGAGCTGAGACTTGCTATGCTTGTTGCTACCTCTAGGTCCTCTCAGCTGATAGAGAAAGGAAACATATTTGCATATACTAACCCTGGTATATATTCATATCTGTACATATTTCTATATGTAGCTACTTGTACCTATTTATTAAACTAAAAATGAGTTCATACTGATGTCTCCAACTCTAATGCATTACTATATCTTCAACCTCCCTCTTAACAGTGAAACACTTGCTTCCATCTTTACCATCATTTACTTACCTGTTCAATTCCAGCAACATGTATAACAACATCAGATTTGTTAATCCATAGGCTTGTAGGAAATGCCTTTATCAATAGGGCACGGTCCTTGTGTACAGTGTCTTTAGCCATTAGTTTTACAGACTCTATTAATTTCCAAAACTACTTGGGTTGGCACCTTTTTCTCCCACTCCTTTCCAGAAGGTACTTATATACCTTTGTCATTCAGTTAGATGGTTTTGTCATATTCTGCACTCCATCCTGGAATCCCTTAATCTATCTCTCTCTCTCTCTCTCTCTCTCTCTCTCTCTCTGTTGTTAATCTTCACCTGAGATTATTTTTCCATTGATTTTAGAGAGAGTGGAAGGGAGGGGGAGAGACAGAAAAAGAAACATCGATATGAGTGATACACATCGATTGATTGCCTCCCGCACACACCCCGATAGGGCCGGGGATCAAGCCTGCAACCGAGGTACATGCCCTTGACTGGAATTGAACCTGGGACCTTTCAGTCTGCTCTATCCACTGAGCCAAACCAGCTAGGGCCTAAATGATTATTTTAAAACTTACATACATTAATGTTCATTCTTTGTGCTTTCAAGTTTTCTGGGCTTAGACAAATACATAATGTCATGTATTTACCATTACAATGCCCTACAAAATGTTTTGTTTTGTTTTACCCACCCCCAAATTTCCAATAATTTATCTATTCACCCTTTCTGGCTTCTCTCCACACAAGTCTGGCAATTACTAATTATCTTGCCTTTTCTATAATTTTTCTTTATCTAAAATTCATATAATTGGAATCATGCAGTATTTAGCTTTTTCAGACTGGCTTTTTTTAATTAGCCGTGTGCATAACATTCATCCTTGGCTTTTCATCACTGAATAACATCCCATGGTATGGATTGTGGGTGTGTCATGAGGCACAGATGTATCACATTTGTTTATCCACTCACATATTGAAGGACATCTTAGTTGCTTCCATTTAGGATGTAAACATCTGAGTATATGTTTCTTTGCGGTCATAAGTTTTCAAGTCAGTTGGATATGATTTTAGCTGTGTGCTGAGTATGGAAGTTGTGGGGATGAATGGGGTTGTGGTGTTGGCGAGCACAGACATAAAAAAAGAAGTACATTACAGTGATGTTTCAATGAAAGTATGAACATGATGAGTAAACAGTTGTATCTAAGAAAAGGGCCAACGTAAAAATAGTATAACTTGCTCTTACTCTTAGATCCTGTTTAAAAACTTACTCTTAGATTCTATTTTTTAAAAGCATTTAGAATTCTTTTCCAGGAAAAACACTCTTTGCCTGCAACTCTACCCTCCATACCCCCAAAATGAAACCAAACTGCTGAGGACATGCTGCGCCAGCTAAGTAAAGGCCACGCGCAGGTGGCACATCTCTGGGAGAGACGCTGGGCATAGGAATGCCCTGGCAGTAAACTCCTTTAGCACTTCATGGCTCTTCTTCTTCCGGCTCAGTAGTTGGGGAGGTGGCTATGTAAGGGGGAAAGTAGCTCTTGCCCGAGAGAAGAAGACAAGGCATAGGGACTCTGAGCTATTTGGAAATCTGGATTAATGGGACAAAAGAGCAAATATAATTCTTTACCAAGTCATTCTGAGCTAACAAGTAAATTTACTCTGGGATTTGGGGGTCCTCCCCCAGGGATGTCTTATAGAAGGAGCCAAACCCAAAGGAACTAGCACATGGGAAAGGAAATCCTGCTTTGTCAAGAGATAAGCTTGTCTTTCAAGAAGAGTTTTTGTGTTAAGCTTCCTGGAAGAGATGCCAGGGGCCCTTTAAGAGGCCTCTTGTTTCCTCCTTGCACACTTTTGAGTGTTAAATGTCTGGATCTGCCCTAGCGGGTGGTTCAGTTGGTTGAATGTCATCCCATGCATTGAAAGGTCACTGTTCGATTCCTAGTCAGGGCACATGCCCAGGTTGTAGGTTTGATCCCTGGTTAGGGTGCATATGGGAGCCAACCAAAATCGATGTTTTTTTTTTTCTCTCTCTCTCCCTCTCCCTTCCTTTCTCTCTAAAATCAATAAAAACTGCTCTATCCACTGAGCCAAACCAGCTAGGGCCTAAATGATTATTTTAAAACTTACATACATTAATGTTCATTCTTTGTGCTTTCAAGTTTTCTGGGCTTAGACAAATACATAATGTCATGTATTTACCATTACAATGCCCTACAAAATGTTTTGTTTTGTTTTACCCACCCCCAAATTTCCAATAATTTATCTATTCACCCTTTCTGGCTTCTCTCCACACAAGTCTGGCAATTACTAATTATCTTGCCTTTTCTATAATTTTTCTTTATCTAAAATTCATATAATTGGAATCATGCAGTATTTAGCTTTTTCAGACTGGCTTTTTTTAATTAGCCGTGTGCATAACATTCATCCTTGGCTTTTCATCACTGAATAACATCCCATGGTATGGATTGTGGGTGTGTCATGAGGCACAGATGTATCACATTTGTTTATCCACTCACATATTGAAGGACATCTTAGTTGCTTCCATTTAGGATGTAAACATCTGAGTATATGTTTCTTTGCGGTCATAAGTTTTCAAGTCAGTTGGATATGATTTTAGCTGTGTGCTGAGTATGGAAGTTGTGGGGATGAATGGGGTTGTGGTGTTGGCGAGCACAGACATAAAAAAAGAAGTACATTACAGTGATGTTTCAATGAAAGTATGAACATGATGAGTAAACAGTTGTATCTAAGAAAAGGGCCAACGTAAAAATAGTATAACTTGCTCTTACTCTTAGATCCTGTTTAAAAACTTACTCTTAGATTCTATTTTTTAAAAGCATTTAGAATTCTTTTCCAGGAAAAACACTCTTTGCCTGCAACTCTACCCTCCATACCCCCAAAATGAAACCAAACTGCTGAGGACATGCTGCGCCAGCTAAGTAAAGGCCACGCGCAGGTGGCACATCTCTGGGAGAGACGCTGGGCATAGGAATGCCCTGGCAGTAAACTCCTTTAGCACTTCATGGCTCTTCTTCTTCCGGCTCAGTAGTTGGGGAGGTGGCTATGTAAGGGGGAAAGTAGCTCTTGCCCGAGAGAAGAAGACAAGGCATAGGGACTCTGAGCTATTTGGAAATCTGGATTAATGGGACAAAAGAGCAAATATAATTCTTTACCAAGTCATTCTGAGCTAACAAGTAAATTTACTCTGGGATTTGGGGGTCCTCCCCCAGGGATGTCTTATAGAAGGAGCCAAACCCAAAGGAACTAGCACATGGGAAAGGAAATCCTGCTTTGTCAAGAGATAAGCTTGTCTTTCAAGAAGAGTTTTTGTGTTAAGCTTCCTGGAAGAGATGCCAGGGGCCCTTTAAGAGGCCTCTTGTTTCCTCCTTGCACACTTTTGAGTGTTAAATGTCTGGATCTGCCCTAGCGGGTGGTTCAGTTGGTTGAATGTCATCCCATGCATTGAAAGGTCACTGTTCGATTCCTAGTCAGGGCACATGCCCAGGTTGTAGGTTTGATCCCTGGTTAGGGTGCATATGGGAGCCAACCAAAATCGATGTTTTTTTTTTTCTCTCTCTCTCCCTCTCCCTTCCTTTCTCTCTAAAATCAATAAAAACATAATTTTTTTAAATGGCTGGGTCAACTGGATCCTGACTTCTACACTAGTCGAGGGTAAAGAAGGTGGAAGAGAAAAGGAAAGTGTGCTTAATGCCTGGGAGATGCATGCCCAGGAGGTGGTATATACATCCTGCTGGAATATACAGTCATCTGCATATTAGAAAAACATAACACAAGCTCAGAGGCCCGACTGAATTAGCAAGCCCTCTTCGTTTGTAGAGGAAGTAATAGGGTGGAAGTAGAGGCAGAGGGACCACACAATCAGTGCAGAAAGAACTTTCTCCTATACCCGGCATGGCAAGAATGTGTAAGCTGAAAGTGATCAGAAACTGTTTGATGTATAAAACATAAATAAGAACAAATTAAAGATTTCTCTAGGTCAAAAACAAAAACAAAAAATCAGAAATAAGTTCTAATTATAATGTTATAATTTAGTTGGTGAATGTTTTTAATTAGTCCCTGGGTAGCTATATTTTTTAAAATCTTGCTATAGTTCATATATTTGTCTAAAATGCACTAGTTAAATATTTATGTGATTAGTTATATATTTATAATGTCTGCATTTTTTATGGAGTAGCTTTATAGTAATAATCATAAGTGACTGGATTAAAAGCTAATTTTACTCTTTCTCAACTAGATATATTTGGTGTATCTAGGGAAAACCAAGCTAATTGGCTCATGAAATTACTGACATATTCACCCCATGAATACTAACTCAGTTGTAAACCTGTAACTTGGGTAAATAATTCATTGCTTTAGAGCTAGCTTAGACCAATGCAAATACTTAAGTAATGGCAAAAATTTTAGGCTTTTTCAAATTCTGCTTCCTTACGTCTTTCAGGTCCTTGGCATATAGGAACAGGCTGGTTTACTCACATGACAGAAATATAACCTAGCAGACAAGGCATGTTGTAACCCAACTCATACAAACGGGACAAATATTCTTTGTAAGTCATAACTCCGTTTAATAAGGCTGACTGTGTATAGTTAAGCCTACAGTCTGAATTTGCCCAGCTACTGTTGGCATTCGCTGTCATCTCAACACTGGACTTCAATAGAATTTTAGAGCTGGAATCTTACTCCAACTCTCGCTGAAGTCACCCTCAGCACGTTAAGTGTCTTGACTGAGGTGACAGTGTTAGGAAGCGGCAGCTCCAGGAACAGAATCGAGGCCTCTCTCCTGCTGCCCTGGTTCTCTTTCTACTTTACCTGCAGCTTTATTTACAATTAGCTGCCTTGCATGTACTGAGTAATTTATTTACATTGTATTTTAGCAGCACCAATGCACCTAGAAACCTAAAACAAAGAATGTCCATCTAATGATAAGAACCATATCCAACCTAATAGAAAATACATTTTCCCCCAGCCGATGTGGCTCAGTGGTTGAGCATCGACCAATGAACCAGGAGGTCACTGTTTGATTCCAGGTCAGGGCACATGCCTGGGTTGTGGGCTGGATTTCCAGTGTGGAGACATTCAAGAGGCAACCGATCAATGATTCTCTCTCATCATTGATGTTTCTATCTCTCTCTCCCTCTCCCTTCCTCTCTGAAATCAATAAAACTATATTTTAAAAAAGAAAATGTATTTTCATCTTAATATTAGTAGTAAGAAAATTGTTGTTACCATACATTAGATCACTGCTGCCATTGCTCTTACAAGTAAAGTAGTCTGTTGTGCTGACTTCCGGGAAAGTGATGTTTTGAACCACCTCCCGCTTAGGGGATTTGGCTTGCTCCTTTCTTTCAAGGCAGAGCACATTTCACTCCAAAACCAAATAACAAGGATCTCTCTCCTAATTTCTGGTTTTCAAAATTGCACAGTGTTTTTTTCCCTTGCTGTCCAGCATGCTGTCTGAAAAGTCACAATGATTTAAATAATTGATGGCTACTTTATGAAATTGTCAGGCAGGATCCATCCTCCTGCCTCCCCCAACGCAAGTCCTTGAGCAGCTAATCCTTTTATGTTGTATGCTTTTTTCCCCTTCCTGGTTTCATTTAGATAATTATATTATTCACCCTGAAATATAATTGCCGTTATACTGTGGGGGAAGGCGGGCGGAGTGGGGTGGGCTGCCGGCTGTTGGCATCTGTGGGTTGTAAAACGTCTGTTATGCTCTAGCCTCTAATTTCTTTGCCATCCCACCTTTTAAAGATTTAATTATACCTGTGTAAAAGCATAATTTGAAATGTGACTTCTGATTCTTTTGAAGATAAAAGAGAGATTAATCCATTGTTAAATACGAGCAAGCGTGGTGCTGTGGGAGAAACTTTGAGCTGGGATTCAGAGATCTGCATTCACCGAGCAGTTTCTGAGAGGCTTCTGTGGCCCAGGCCTGGACCAAACATTAGAAATGCCAAGATTGAAAGGAAATGAGAACACTGTGCCATAGCAGTGTACGACTTGGTGATTTGCTACCAGCTCATGATGTGGCGGTGGGCAGTCTACTTAACCTCTGTGGCCTCAATTTCTCATCTCTAGGCAAAGGCTATTGGGCCTCTTCCAATGGTCTTCCATCTATAACAGTCCGTGATACTTTGAGAAAAGAGCATAAAGTAGTGACCACATTCCTTCTTTGTCAGGTTTCATTGGAAGAGTAGGGGGGTGGGGTAAGTTATGAATTTTCTGTGAGAGATTTTAGTTTGTCACCTCTGAAATCAAAACTGGTCTGGTCTGAAAGCTCTGAAACATTTTTCTTCAATGTGCTTTCTACCTTAGGTCCCGGGGGCCAAAGCAGGGTGTGCTTGGGAGCAGAAGGCAACAAAATCTGAGCAACTGAAAGTTGTTATCAAAGGAGTAATAACTTTCCTCTCAAATTACTGCCTGACATCTTTTTGCGAGTTCACGAAGCTGGGGTTTTTCAGTGAAGATTGTGATTATAACGTGTTTTTCATGAGTCTGAATTTCATTGTCCATTGGCTGGAAGGCAAGCTCAGATAATGTTTCTTCGGCTGCTTATATTTTATTCTTTACTCTTTGGAGGTGTCTAGTTTGATATGGTGAAACTTGCCAACTGAAGAGCTTAAAGGTAGTAAATATAATCACAAGCGTAGATGAGGCCTTATAACTTTACAAGGAAAAATGCTATTCATCGCTGCCAGATCCTATAGTGTGGGATAAAGTAAACCCAAAATGACAGCGTGTCCCTGTTACAAATGGAACACAAATACCACATGAGAAAATAGAGAGATTTAGAGGGGTTTTATAACAGATTTATTTTCAGGGAGCAAATCATAACCTATTTGCCTTATTGGAAAAACAATTTTCCTGTTATACAGAGAAAATAGAGTATTTAAAAAGGAAATGAATATGACAACCAAATGGACTTGGTTGAAATTGGCAAATTTGTTTCTTATTTACTTGTTGTTTTTGCACTAGGGAGAGTGATATGGGGCCTAGACCTGCTTTCAGCAGTAATAGTTCTTTTATGAAAGAAACCTAGCCATCCGGGGTAAAGTAGTTTGCACATGTCCGTTCTCTCTAGGGGTGTAAATCGATGCTAGAAAACTCTCCTCTTCATAATACTGATACTTTCCAACTTGCAATTTCCTTTTTCCTCTTTATTAAAATTTTTGCAAGCAGCCCTCTCTTCTGTTGTCTAGTAATAACATAACAATACACCCACCTCTTTTCTGATCATTTTATTTATCTTTCAGACTGTGTTCTTTAGATCAATGCTTCTAATATTTTAATATTCATGTTAATCACCAGAGAAGTATTATTTTATATTTATTATTTTTTTAATTTTTAAAAATCTTTATTGTTGAAAGTATTACAGATGTCCCCCATTGCCTTCATCACCCTATTGCCTATGTCCATGGGTTATGCATATATGCATACAAGGTCTTTGCTTGCTCTCTTCCCACCCATCCACCCTCCCCTGCCTTCCCTCTGAGATTCCATAGTCTGTTCCATGCTTCTGTGTCTCTGGATCTATTTTGTTCATCAGTTCATTTTATTCATTAGATTCTACACATGAGTGAGATCATGTGATGCTTGTCTTTCTCTGACTGGCTTATTTTGCTTTTTATAAAGGCACATTGTGATGCAGTCAGTTTGGTTGGGTCCTGGTATTCTGCGTGACTCAGGCAATGCTGCTGCTCCGTGAGCCCCACTGCGAGTGGAAAGGCTGTAGACCAGGGCTCAACAAGCTTTCTCTGCAAAGGGCCAGGTAGTAAATATGTCCATTTCCATGTGCCTACATGAGCCTAATGGTCACTGTTTGATCAGTTGGGCCATCATGATATAAAAGCAACTATGGATAGTGCGTAAATGAATGAGCATGGTTGTGTTTCAATAAAACTTTACTGACCCAAAGTACAGCAGCCTGATCTGGCTGCGAGCCATAGTGCATCAACCCCTGTTTTAGACAATTTATTTGAAATGATATATATTTTTTACATTTGATGGTTTTCATTCAAGTGTTTGCATGGGATTGTTGTACAATGTAGGTACTTATATAAAATGGGTAGAGGCTCATTTATGCTCTACCAAGATATTATTTAAGAAAAAATTAAGCCAATTAACAAGGTATCTTTTTCCTCTAGGCCGTGGTCGGCAAACTGCGGCTCTCAAGCCACATGCGGCTCTTTGGCCCCTTGAGTGTGGCTCTTCCTAAGCCTTAGGAGTACCCTAATTAAGTTAATAACAATGTACCTACCTATATAGTTTAAGTTTAAAAAATTTGGCTCTCAAGAGAAATTTCAATCGTTGTACTGTTGATATTTGGCTCTGTTGACTAATGAGTTTGCTGACCACTGCCCTAGAGGACTTGGAATGGACGAGAGGCATGATGTTTTAGCGCCTTTGTGGCATAAAGATGACAGCATTTTGAAAAACCGCTTTCTGATTGGTGCGCAGTGGTTTGCAGTTGCATTATTGTTATAGCTCGCCTCTCCGAACTCCAGCTCTGTCCGTGTGTGCACATTTCTTTATCACATCCCTTGCCATATCGTTTGGCTCTGATCCATATTTGGGTAATGAGGTAGTTTGTTGTGCCTGCAATGAAGAAAATGATTTAAAATGTTTTTTAATAAGTTAACAGGAGCAAGTGTTGAAATTACTGTAATGAGATAATGACAGTGCAGCATATTGCTCTGAAGATTGTGCTCTGGTGAAAAATGCATGCTCTTAATAAATTCATTTTCACTGTGTTTTCCTTGGCAAGCTTTTTATCCTTTGCCTATTCATCTGCTGGTCACGGAGAAATGGGCTTATGAGTTGGTAGTCAACAAAGAGTGACAACTAAAGCTGGTCATCAGTTAAGAGCACCATTGAGAAGATTAAAATTCAGACTTACGAACCTCAGGCCAATGCACTAGGTTCAGCTTTTTAATCTGTCTGTTGCTGTAGATCACATGTACTTGATTTCTTTGAAGTTTTACGTGTGGTACTTGGAAGTTATCTAGAGTTGCACATATTTAGCCAACATGCATCACATGTATATATATTTAGTACACAGCATGGTACTAACGAATCAGTAGTATGTCTGCCATGATCCACATTTGTACATGGCACACTGGGGGCTTAGGAGAGGGAGCGGTCATTCAAGAAAGAGTTGATAAAGGATACCTTAGCTAAATCTAGAAAGGAGGGAGAATATTCCAAGTAGAGGAAAAAGCATTAACAGGCATATAGAGGCATGTAAGAGCATAGCACATTGAGAGAAATAGATACTTTGTCATATCTATTTATATAAAAGCCTAAGCGACCGTTCGACCGGTCAACCATTTAACTGGTTGACCGGTCACTATGATGCACACTGACCCCCAGGGAGCAGTCAACTTGGACTGATGAAAAGAGAAACAGGCGATTGAGTCTATGAAAGATTGCAAGCAGGTGGGGCTGAGCTGCAGTTCACATTGGGCAGCCAGGCCATCAGCCCAAATTCCGCCACTCCCCAGGCACTACTCGGGAAGCACAGCGCCCCGACCCCCGTCAACCCCTTTGGCCGTGTCCTCCTAGGTCAGTTGGAACCTATGGATGGAGAGAGGGAAAAAAAAAGACCACGAACTCCATCCCTAGCACCCACCACCTCCTCTCAGACCAGAGCCACCCCAGGACTTGCAGGACGGTGCGCGAAGTGGGCAGCCTCACTGCGCAGCTACCGTGACTCCCTGGTCTGCCCCGGGCACCGCTCAGGTACTCACCCCACTTCTCAGAACCTCAGTCTGCACCCCTAGTGAGGCCATGGGAGCTCCACCCTAGGGACCCACTTCTCTATAGATGGGTGCAGCAGACCAGGAGATGCGAGGGGTGACAGTAGAAGATAGGAGGCAGCGGGGGGTGCAGATGCTCAGCTGACCAGGATGAGCGGGACCAGAATGAGCGGGAGTGGCTCCTCCCCGGCGCTTCATGCACTACAACATCCCTCGGGGATGTTGGATGCTGGTTTCAGCACGATCCCCTCAGGCCACGTGGAGGGACCCCACCTGTGCACGAATCCATGCACTGGGCCTCTAGTATAGCATAATGGAATTCTATGCAGCAATGAGAATGAATGACTGCATGTTACAGCCTGGATGAATCATAACGTTGAAAGAAAGGAAAAAATCACAAAGAATATGCAAAATAGGATTCCGATAATAACAGGCAAGTTTAAATTAGATAGTGTAGGGATCCATATCAAAGTGGCAAAATGATAAAGAATAGCAAAAAAAGATTATCATGAAGATTACCACTGTTGGGAATTGAGTAAGTTTTGATTGGGTGGGGAGTGTTTAGAATACTAGAAAGTTTTGTTTCTTTACCAGATTTGTAGTTTCATTGAGTGTTTGCTTTATGATTATTTATTGAGATATACATCCATGTCACAAACTTTTCCATATATATATACACACACACACACACACACACACACACACACACACACACACACAAAGAGACCTTACAAAGAAGATAATAAGGCAGTAGGAAAAGGAAGAATGAGGTTGAGGGGATTAGGCAGTAGAAGCCTATGGCCCCTGATTCAGTTGGGGATGGGAAGCCAGGGTCTGCCATGATCCCAGGCTTTTAATTTGTCCATTAGGAAGATGGCTGTGGCTGATAGGGAATGTTGTGTCCACAATGGGCAAGGCCTTTTCTCCTGCAGCTTTTTCTCCTCATTGTTAGTCTACACAAATGTTATTATATACCTGCTTCTTCAGACAAATATAAGTCACCACTACCTCCACACTGCCCTACCAAGAAGAAGGCTCAGATGCCCATCTTCACACCCTCATTAGTTCCAACCACCATGTCCCACTGTAGAGCCTCTTTTCCATTTCACCCATCTAATTTCATTTCACTGTGTTCACTACACCACACATCCCATTCTTACCACTTGGCATGCCCCGTGCTGCGGCTCACTTTTCTCCTGCGTGTCCTTGGCCACGCTTCTCTGCCACGCTTCTGTGGGTGTACCAGCAGTCTTCATCCTCTTCCTCAGATTCCACTCAGGTTTTATAACCACACTAAAACCCCCTTCAAGAAGCCCTCTTTAAACTACCCCCTGAAATGTCTATTTACATGAAACTACACTAGATTTTCTACTTTTATTGTAGTAGATTTTGTTCTACCTCATATGGATTTTTTTTTTAACTTAAAGGGCCTGATATAAACTCAAGCCTAAAAATCTAAACTTATGTCTTGAAGTTGAAATTTGTATGTGTATGCAGCCTCTACATCATGGGAACTTTGGTTTTTATTGCTTGTGTGTTTTCTCTCTACATGAAAGAGAGTGACTAGACTGTTATCTATTTAGAAAGATGATATGGGGGCCACCTGTCCCAGCAACCTCACCTCCTGCTCATTCAGCAGATCTCATCTTTCTTATACCAGTTTGGAGCTGGGTTGAAACAAAGCTCCACACTTGGTGTTGCCATGACAGAAGCTTTGCTCGTTTTCATAGATTAGAGGTCCATTTCTAATCATGTCATGAACTCAGGTCACAATAATCTGGTCCTTGCCAGTGTCGTGTCAGAGCGCTGACGTCCACACTCCTTTTTCGGGGGGAAATGAAGTGTCTGGCTGAATGGCTCAACTTGTCAGTCTTACAGGATTTAAAAGAACATAGAAGACAGGCATTTGTTTACCGTAATAACCCAACAGACTTTGCGATGAATTCTATGATTACTGTCCTCTGCTCCTCACTCCCCTCGGAAAATGTAAAGCAAAAGTAGGAAGACTTCTCCCTTATTTTGTTCCCACGTAATTGGTCTTCAGTCAAGCAAAGACATCAGGGATCAAGTGAAAGGAAATTTGAGAAAAGACAATGCAAGATGCAAGCTGAGGCTGGGATTTTATAAAATCCATTTCTAGCCCTCCAGCTTATGCTTTCGTTACCTTAGGCTTTCATTTTATCTTTTAAGTCTTCCATTATATCTTTCTATTTAGTTCTTTTTTTTTTTTAGTTTCTCGTAAACCTCAAAATGCTGATAATAGAAATTCTAGATCATGCCAGTCAAGAACTTTATAACCACAGCATTTAACCACCATTAGCTGAGTTGTGGTTGACATCTAGGTGAGGTGCATCCACAGTGGTACTCTGGGCCCAGAGTCCCTTTCAAGTACCCAATACCTATACAGTAACCCATTGCATGTTGGACTGAAAGAGTCCATACTGTCGCTGCTGAAAATTTAGGACTAATCAGTCAACTGAGGCAATGTGAGATAGTGCCAGGTCAGCAAACTTCTTCTGCAAAAGACCAGAGAGTCTCTTTTGCAACCATTCAACTCTGTCTTCATAGCAGGAAAGTAGCCATAGCTGGTACACAAATGAACATGTAGCTGTGTTCCAATAAAACTTTATTTACAAAAATAGGTGGCAGGCCAGATTTGGCCCACAAACTATTGTTGAGAGCACTGACCCCTAGCATCATGGCAAGATTGTTGGATGAGGTTTGTAACCCATATCATCACAGCGTGATCTTAAGTGGGTATATTTATCCCATATAATAAAAGCCTAATATGCAAATTGTCCCCTCGGGAGTTCGACCGCTCGCTATGACATGCGTTGACCAGCAGGGGGCGTCAGCGACACAGCGCTGGCAGCAGGTGGCAGTAGAGGCGCTGCCGGCCCCAGTGAGCCCCCACAAGAGCGAGACTGCAGCAGTATGGTTGAGCAGGTGAGCAGGCGGTGCCAGGCCAAAGCTGGTGCGAGTTGGGGCCCGATCGCCCCATCGATCACCCTGCAGCAGGGGGTGGGGCTGCCGCCCGGCTCCCAAATGCTGAGGGAACCAGGCAGGGGCCAGGCCATGGTGGGGTGCCAGGCGGGGCTGCAGGGCTGCGAGCCTGGGGGCATGAGCTGAGTCCCGATCCCCGCAGGCCACCCTAAGGGATTCCATTCGTGCATGAATTCGTGTATCAGGCCTCTAGTTTACAGATAAATTTGTAGTAATAGCACTTGTCATGCCTCCCTTAGCAAGTTCAAGGCTATAACATAGGTAAGCTTGCCTCACTATGAAGTACTATGCAAGCATAGCCTTTTTTCCTGGTATTACTAGCGACAGCCAAGGCAGTTTTTCTAGGAGGGTAGAAGAATAGGATTCACTTCTAATTTTCCACAACTATATCAGAGTCTCTTGGAACTTATGGGTCAGGGGTAGAACATCTACAAGCCCTCAGAGAGCCCCTTACTTGGAAGGAGAATGCACCTCCAAGTATGTGTATGATTATATATATCCTCCTATATAATAAAAGGGTAATATGCAAATTGACCCTAACAGCAGAACAACTGCTCAACCAGTCACTATGAGGCGCACTAACCACCTCTCGGTCCCTTTCCCCTGGCCAGCAGGCTCCCATTGCCCGATGGCGAATAGGGAACCCAGGGTGGGGGACGGTGGGGGGTGGGGCCAGCAAGCAACCAACCTCTCCACTCCTCTCCCCGGCCGGCAGGCTCCAGTTGCCCTATGGCGAACAGGGAACCCAGGGTGGGTGGCAGGGGATGCAGGTGGAACGGCCAACCTCTCAGTTCCTCCCCCCAGCCGGCAGGCTCCGATTGCCTATGGCGAACGATGAACTGGGGGTGGGGGGTGGGGGGCCGGACCGGCTACAGGCAGCCGGGGAAGATAGCCCTGATCACAGGCCAGGCCTAGGGACCATACCTACAGACAAATTTCATGCGCAGGGCCTCTAGTCCTATATAATAAAACTCTAATATGCAAATCGACTGAATGGCGGAACGACCAGTCGCTATGGCATGCACTGACCACCAGGGGGCAGACGCTCATTGCAGGAGCTGCCCCCTGGTGGTCAGTGCGCTCCCACAGGGGGAGCGCCGCTCAGCCAGAAGCCAGGTGACTGGCGAGTGCAGTGGTGGTGGCGGGAGCCTCTCCCACCTCCAAGGCAGCACTAAGGAGCAGTGAGCCCGGCTTCTGGCTGGTGAGCTCAGCAGCCTAAGCTGGCAGGTGGACATCCCCTGAGGAGTCCTGGACTGTAAGAGGGCGCAGGCCAGGCTGAGGAGACCCCCTTCCTCCAGTGCATGAATGTCGTGCAGCAGGCCTCTAGTATATGTATAATTCTAAATTGAAGCCCTAGCAGCACATCAGGAAATCAGAAATGGCCCCTTTTGCCCAAGTACACAGCTTCAGGAAGATCACAGTGGTTCTCAACCTTCTGGCCCTTTAAAACAGTTCCTCATGTTGTGACCCCCAACCATAAAATTATTTTCATTGCTACTTCATAACTGTAATGTTGCTACTGTTATGAATCATAATGTAAATATCTGATATACAGGATGGTCTTAGGCAACCCCTGTGAAAGGGTCGTTCGACCGCCAAAGGGGTCGCGACCCACAGGTTGAGAACCACTGATAGGAGAAGGGAGATGATGTCCACGTCGTCTGTGATGTCTTTTACATCAACCCTGGCAGCCAGTGGGTTGGTCGGTATTATGGATGATCTCCCTCCCATCTAAGCATTCTCATGAAAATTTTACACTTGCCAGGAAGGATTTGATAGACTCAAGAGACACAGTACTAAAACGTTTCCAGTTTCCATATTTCCACTTTCACTTATTTATTGGCTTCAGGATCATTATAATTTTAATTTGCAGTGAACTCTGGAAAGAGAACACCAGTGATGACAGATTTTTTTTTAAATATGTACTTTGTACTTTTTATTTTATTTTTTCATCACCATTTATCTCTCTATACCTTCTCTTCCTCCAGTTTCCATATTTTTAACATGAATGAAGCTAGCTTGTAAACATGTTTCATAAGGGACAGCAGTGGAAGATAATTGTATCTTATATGGGATGCTGAATTTTACATAACACAAACTTTCTAATTTGTCTGGCCACTGTTGTCAAAAGCATACCTGACATATTCTTGAACCCTCAATGTCTTGTATATGATGGTCAATGCATGTTCATGAGTGGGGGAAAGTAAATAAGGGTTTGTTGGTATAGGAGAGCTTTTCAGAAGCCAAGAAGACCAGAATACAATAATCTTGTTTGGTAGCTTTTACCTTTTAATGGAGCTCTCATCTGTTTTCCACAAGCTTGGGGACTTAAAAGTGGTTTTTTACCCAATGGTATTCTGGTAAATGTTTAATAGCCAGTTCTCTAGGGGGGTAAAAGTGGGGTGGGAGAGAGATCAATAGTGTTTGCCAATTGTCATGGTGTGACTACTCCTACCATGGCCAACTCGATTTACCAACATGGAGCTGAATGCAGAGCTGAGAAGAGCTGCACAGAGCACCCATTACATAGAATTTTCACCATACGGACACAATAGACATAAATATCCTCAAGTCCATTGATAGTAGTATTAATTGTGTGTTTAATCATGTCGGAGTTTAACAACTGCTTCACAAAGTCCTAAAAATTTAACCATTCACTCTTATGAGCCAGTGGGAGCTGGCTCCAGCACATCGCTGTTCTTGTCACAATGTATTATGGTGGCTTGTTTCACTGTCTGCCTCCTTCCCTAAATACTGAGCTTCCTGAAAGCATGTGCAGCGCATCTCTAATGCCCAGCACATAGTAGGTACTCAAGTATTTGTTTACTGAGTGAATCATTTCAGTCTTTTGCATTCTCACCAGGTTAATCCACTTAGAAACAAAACATAAAGATTTATTTTCCTAAATACACATTTTATTTTCTTGATTTGGTTTTGGTCAGCTTTCACAATATACTTTCTATGTATGTTTTTCATAAGTACTTTAGCATATGAAATATTAATGTTTTCAATATCTTGTAACTAAGGGTATGTGAGTTATTCATGAGCTTAATATTCAAAGAAACAACTCATAATATAAATATATTTGGGAACTATTTTTCAATAGAATGTCAATTTCTTTGATCTGTTTGTGTTCTTCTAAGCCAACAAAAACACTGTTAGTTCCTGTGACATGAAGGTTAATTGTGTTAATAAAATTGCAGAAAATTTTAAAATTTTCTCTGGGTGCTGCATAACTTTATATTTTTAGCCTAAATCTTTGGTACTGAGCAGAATTAGAAGTTCTAGCATCTTCGTATTTTAAGGTCTCCTAAGGAGAAAAGAAGGCTCTTCCCACCGTGTAGGCCACCATTTCCTGAAGTGTGGTCCATAGGACCAGTTCTGTGGGATGTTAATGGGTACAGTGTGAGAACTGGCTCCAAGGTAAGAATGGGTTTGGGAAAAATTAATTTAACATTAAACAGGTATTTTTACAGTAGCACATTACTGAAGGGACTGCAATATATTCCATTTCCCAGTGAATCTGTTTTCACAGGAGTACCACAAGGACATCATGTTCCAAGGAATACTCTTTGGGGAACATCACACTCATAAATAAACAGACTTACAGAACCATGGAATGTTTAGAATGAGAGGCTTTAGGGTTAGCTAGGTTACCTCCCCCACCCCATCCCTGTGCCAGAATTCCTTTTGCATCTCCTGGCCCAATGGCCATCAAGCTTTGCTAAATACTAATCTTAGCAGGAAAGTTACCATCCCAAAAGGCAGGCCACTCCATTGGTGGCCCATTGTTTCTCTGTAAATTATCCGTTACTTCTAGTTTTGCCAACTGGAATATTGGAAAACAAGTATGCTTCTTTTTCTACACAATAACTATCATGTTCCCTGTTAGCCCTCTCTTCTTTAAATCGAACAGTCCTAGTTCATTCAACTCTTCCTCACTTGGGGAAGTTTCTAGAATTCTCACCATCCTGATTATTCTCCTGGATAATGTTCAATGTCCCCTCTCAAAATGAGATACATAGAATTAAATACAGTCTGCTATGGTCTTCCAACAAAAATGCTTAACTTTTTATTCAGCAAATACTTCTAGGACCACTCTTCTGTTTGGGGCACTATTCAAGACACAGGCAACAAGACAATCTAGGTCACAGCTCTCATGGAGCTTACGGCCCAGTGGTGGAAAACCAAATAAACCAGGAAATAGGTAAATGGGAAGATGGTCTCAGGTAGTCAAAAATGTTATACATAAGACAGGAATGTCTATCATGACAGGAAGTATTTAGGAAGGAAGTGGCTTGTTTGAGATCAGTGGTTAGTGACGATTCGGGAGGTGATGTTTGAACTCTCCTTATAGGATACAGAGGAACAGGAGGCGGCACCTGTGGGCAGTATTGTCAGTAGAAAGGAAGGCCACCTTGGGGAGTACTGTAAGGGGAGAGCAACGTGAACTTCCAAAGGGTAATTCTAGTCAGTCTGATCTTCACTGATAATACATGGACAGTTTGATGACCTACATTTGGTAGCACATTGTAGTGCTGTTGATCCAGGCCTGGGTTTTTGGTGGGGATTGCTTTTCTAAGAATCTGATCAAGTTTCTAAGTCCTACTGATTTTTGACAAATTAAAATCTCCAGGTCATTTTTTTTCTTTTTTATACTCTTGATAGAGCCAGAAATTTGGAATCTAAGTGAAAACATTTGTTATCTTTAAGTTTCATTGTTTTGATTTCCTGCTTGTCCAGATGTTAAATTCCTGACTTTGTCATCAGTAGTAATAGCAGCATCCTCAGCTTTCTGTTTTTCTTAATTTAATAAATCTTAGATGTCTTTATTCACAGTTATCAATAAAATTATATTCAGGTCACTTCCAGTGACTTAGTCTGTTATGGATGGATAGCTCTCTAGGTTGAAAAGAATCCGTTAACCAGCCCTTTCTCAGTATAATTTTTCAACCACTTGCTAATACTTGATTCATGAACTGTCATCCATTCCATATTTTTCCCATAAGGATAGCCTTCAAGATAATTGGAGACATATGGATCACTCAGTCTACTGATCCTGTAAGAAAAAAGGAAGGAAAATGGCCATAACACCCTGAATGCATTTAGATAACATGTAAATATCTAATTAACTTAGATAATATTCATCTAAATGTATATAAATGTGACTTGGATAACATTTCCTTTTCTCAATAACCCAAAAGATGATTGAAGTTTAATCAATTCTTTCTAAAATGCATTTAAAAATAAAAAATAAGCATAACATTTTCCTGACTGAAGCCTTTGGGATGGAGATCAGGGAGCTAGCACAGCTCTTATGGAGTCTCCTCTGATGAGTGTTCTTAAGAGAAAGGAGTAACAGGTCTGCTTTCTCTAAAAATCCATGACTGACATGGATTCACACAAAACAAATTTGTATTTATTGAGCACTCTCACATGACCTAGGGACCAATGATTTCTTCAAAACACAAAACACAACAATAAACAAATTAAGAGATAATCAGGTATCTTTGCTCTTAAGTACTTTTTAAAAGCCTGGGAGGTCAGAGATAGGTCAAGTCATTGAAAGCCGGAGTTAGTCAATTACCTGTCTTTTTGCTCCTAATGTTCTAGCCTGAGGTAGAAAAGTACCGGTTTAAAGTGCAATTTGGCTTTGTGCTAGGCAATCAAGGTGGTGTCTGGCTACTTGGAAACAATGTCATTCTTTAGTATGACACCAAGGTAACTATGTGCTTAGTCACCAGCCAGCACACCTGCTTCATAGAGCTAGCTGGGCTCAGTTACCATCGCTCCTTTTCTCTTCTTAATATTGTTATTGTCAAGACCTCATCTATTGTTGTGTTCATCATCACCTCTATTAGGGGAAAGAAAATCTTTCTTCACCCTAACATCTGAGATGTTTGGCATCAGGCTTTGGCACGCCTGAGGTCCAGCAAACCACTCGCCAGTGTTTCAGCTCTCGGACATCCTCATTCATTGTGGTCCAGTCCAGCAGTGTTTATTGAACCCTGACCACATGCCCCTGTTCGTATTGGTCTCCGGGGGCACAGAGATAATGTTCTAGAGGCATTTCCCACTTCTGACCAGGTTAAATCCCTCGACCTCTTGGTTCACGTCAGCCCAGCAGCACGTAAGAGTTACACCCTCTTTCCAGCCCCAGACTTTGCTCCTCTGCCTGGGAGAGGGCGCAGCCTCTGGTGCCTTCTTTCCTTGACTTGTCAGTGAGCCAGAGGTTCTCACCAACAGGATCTGGTAGCGCACAGTCCCTAGTGGGGTCAAGATGTCGCCGGTGTGTGCATTTGCCTTCTGGAGGGTGGTGGAGAGTTTAACCTTCAAGAAGAGGTGGCGCCTGGAGGAAACAGCTGCCTCCTGAGAGTCACTGTCCTCGGACAGGAAGTGTATAAAGGGGTCCATCCCATCTGACTGCAGGGAGAGGCAGTCAGCAGTGTCATTTTACACTCATCTCTCCAGACACTGGACGTCCAGCTTCCTGTTTCTCGGGAAGTTGGGGTAGAGCTGTGAGTGACAGACACAGGGCACTGGCGCCCTGGGGGCTGGGGAGGGAAGCACCTTCAGAGGCTGTGAGGTTAATGTCCCTCACACGTGTGTGCCCTCTCTTTGTGGTTTCCTGGCTACTAGGTATTTTTCTTGCACATTCTCCTCCTGGGCTCCACTGTTCAAAAGAAAAAATTTACCTCTGTGCTTCATAGGCTCTGAAGCTAAAAGAGTGCAAGAGGGAAGTTTACATCAGACCTGATGGTCATACTAATCGTTGCTGATAAACCTGGCAAAGGAGAGGTAATGGGAGCCTCGGGAATGCAATTCACTCTTTCATCCACTCAGCAGATATTTTATTTTTAAAACATAAGCACAGCCATCAGCAAAATTGAGTAACCCTGAGGCACTTGAAACTTTTGAGATCTTACTTTGCACCTCATCCTGACCTTCAAGTAGCCCCTTTTATCCATTTCTCCTTTTGGGGTGTATCCTCCATCTAGTCCTTTCCTTTGCTCCCAAGAAACCAATTTAAAAAAATAAAACAGAACTTGCCTGTTGGCATTAATTAAAGAAGGCAGAAGCCTTGTGATCTGGACCATCAGCCAGAGGCCTGGGCAGCGTATTATCCCACTTGATCTTTCTCATTTGCAGGAAGTAGCACACACAGTGCTGCCCTCTAGCGGATTACGGTGTTGTCAGTGGCTCCTCCTGCTATTTTCTTCCTAAGGCACTGCCCAATCAGCCCTTTTTACCAGCAGAGAGACCTGGACAATTGTTTCTCAGGCACAACTTACCCAGGCATTTAGCAGAGAGAGCTTCTGCTACTTCGTACTCCTCTCAACCTCTCCCAAACCACCAGGCTTCCTGGAATAATCTATAACCCCTGTCAGAAAACCAACTTGGTTTCACCTGTGGGTTTTCAATTGCTCCTCTATGCTACAGCCAGTACCCTGAAGATTTCTTTTGTCTAATGAGATATGAAAATAAGCGATAAGAACACTCAGGTCCATATGTCTTCCACTTACCGGGCAGGCAGGATTGATTCTTCATCTGGAGTCTCAAGATACCAGCACGACTGCATTCAGAGATATGCGGGTTTGAGGCTAGGGCCCTGGGCCCATTTTTTAGCCTATAACCTTCAAATCTTCACATTCATTTTCTCTGTGCTAAGTGCCCAAGTGGTGATGTCATAGCACTCTGAACATAATGCAGAATGATGAACGGTTCGGACAAGCTGAGCATGTACCTTTCCTTTGGGGAGAGGGTAGAAGCAACTAGTGATTGAAAAGTAGGTATTATGTTATTCCCGGTTTTCCGTCGGCCAGTCAAAGTACTTAACCCTGTGTTCCCCTTCACACTCACGAACAGTTATTACATGTATTGACTGTAGTGTGAAAAGATTCAATTTAGAGACTGGCACCTGGTTGTCAGCCTTTAGATTTGCCACTTAGTAGCTGTGTAAGTGGGTCCTATCCCTTAGCATCTCTGAGCCTCAGTTTCCTTACCTGGAATCAAAAATATTGACCTTACAGCATTGTCTGGAAGATTAAATGGTCTGGAACCTATACAGGCATTTTATAAAGTGAAACCCTGTGTGTAGTTTAAAAAGTATGGTCTTTGGACTTGGATCCCAGACCTGCTACTCACTAGCTGGGTGCCTTTCACAGGGAGCCTGAGTTCCAGTGTCTTCGTTTCCAGATCTGTTTAATGGAAATAATACTGAGGTGACTCTTAAGCATCAGTATGGAGGTTAAATAAGAAATGTGTACATTGTGAATGTACAGAATTGTAGTTACTGGTGCAGCTGCAAACAAGAAAATGTATGTGAGATGCTGCAGCGACTGAGAGTTGTGAGAGAACATGAGTTAAGCATGCGGGGCCCATTGCTCGGGCCTTACCCCGGCACTGCCATTCACCAATAGTGTGGCACCACCGCGTTTGTTATTGCTTGTTCACTTCTCTGCCACCTGCGAGTCTGTGAGTTCCTGGAGTGCAGGAGGGCTGTCCTCACTGCCTGCGCACCTTCCGGTGGATGAGTGTCTCACATGGAGGTGCCCAGCAAAGTCTGCTCAATGAACAAGCGCATGATTCCTATCATCTGCGACACTTCTCACGCCATAGTACCTCAGGGATATTACTCACATCTATGAAAATAACTATAAATTGGAATCGGCGGGGCCATGGCCAACTAATGTAGCTTGTATGTACCCCACAAAGCTGCCTCCAGTCTGCATCACCAAGCTTCTTAACGCTCTTGATTCAAATTCCTTGCTTGTTAGGTTCTTATCTGCCGCCAGCAATACAGCGGAGAAACACAACACTTTTACAAAACAATATATCCATTGGCCTGCTGATTGTCTTCTGATACTCAGGGAACACGCAGACAACTTTATGTGCCAGGCGGCCCTGAAGAGAACGCTCTGGGTGCCTTTGGGGTTACACATCCAGATACTCCTGAGGATGAGGACTGGACCTTGGGCAGGTGCTGGAGAAATGCTGGCTCCAAGATCGAGTGGTGTTCTGTTCAGTTCACACACGTCAGAGTTTTCCTGTACTTTGACCCCATCGCAGTTCTCAAACCCTGTGATGTTAAAATATGTTCGAGTTAGTCCAAACAGTGTCACAGTCTTGGGTATCTAGTATCCTTCATCTGTTGTGAACAGCAAGTGGCATCTTTTGGCAGCTTGCTGTCCCATCCAGGGTCCATTTCAGATCCCCGTGGCTTACTTGGTAGCAGTCTTCCACCCCAGCAGGTCTCTTTGTTGTTACCATGGACACCCTCTGGGTACTTGACTCCTCTCCCCCCAAACCTTGCAAAACCCCACCCACTGGCACAAATTTGTTTTTCAAAGACCTGATTCCACGTGTCTCCGTGGTCCTTTTCAGTGGAGTTAAATCTACAGCCATTGTTTGGGGAGTCTCAGTGTTTCCAAGCAGCCATTAGACCCAAATGGCACCACAGCTCCTGCTACATTTCAAGTTCAGGTCCTAGAGGTGGCAAGACGGACACCCATCCTCAGTGCCCCCTGTCTCCCTGATAAGCTTCCTTTTTCTATGTGGCTGTGTTGCTGCCACTTCCCTCCCTCTCTGCCCCCCCCCCCCCCTCACCCAGAGCTTCTCTGAATATGACAGCCATCTAAAGACAAATTATCTCCTTGCAAAGTTAATTTCTGTTCCTCAGCAGGGAGCCAGTGGTTCCCGCTGGGTTTGGAAGTGCTGCTGTTTGGTTAATGGATGAGTGTCTCTTGGATCCAGTACCCACCCTGGAACTGTTGCTTCGCCTGGCTTTCCATTTACTTTAATTTCCTATTTGCAGCTGGCGCCGGAGACCTGAATGGGTTTATTCACAGGGTAGTGGCTTATAGTCATTAGCACTGGAAGGAAATCAAACTGAAGACCAGGACTGGAGAGAGCCACTTGCTGCCGTCCGTGCTCGGTCAGGGCAGTTCGGTTGCTTGGGTCTATTTGCTTGCTTGTTTGCTTGTTTTAGAGAGAGAAGTCACACAATCCTTCTAGGCTAGACAAATGGCCTAGCATGAGAGGGTCACCTCTGAGTTTTAAGAATCGAAAAAGAATGGAATTTTTCGGTCTTCAGTGTACAGGACCTTGAAGATAAAATGAGATGTGGGGAGGAAATTACTCTGAGTACTTTTAAGTGTAACACTCCATGTTACTACTGTTTCTCGTGCTGAAGCTCTGTAAAATGCAGGAAATCGCCCTGGCCGGAAGCTTAGTGGTTAGAGCACTGGCCCATTGACTAAAGGGTCGTGGGTTCGATTCTGGTCAAAGGCACATACCTCGGTTGCAGGCTGGATCCCCGGCCTCGGTTGGGGCATGTGAAGGAGGCAACCAATCTATGTGTCTTGCTCACATCCTCACATCGATGTATCTCTCTCTCTCTGCCTCTACTCCTCCCACTCTCTCTAAAAACATCAATGGGGTTGGGGGTTAAATGCAGGAAATTTAGTAACAAATAGTTGTCTTACCCTCTAGAAAGCTGAGCCAGAAGCCAACAAGAAAACTCCTTAGAGCACATATGTGGTGTTTCTATTAGGTTATGAAATTGCCACTTGTAGGTCAACCAATGTCAAAAACTGGCAATGTCATAGGGTTCAATCTATACAATTCTGTATTTTTAGATAGAATTCTGAGGGCCAACAGCACCACAGATATGTGTTTCCCATATGTCCTTTACAGGAGCCCAACTCAGAGCTGCTAGCTGTGTGAGTCAGAAAGCTGCCTGGGAACAGCTGCACTGGGAACATCTGGTCACATAGCCTGGCTGATGTCGGGCGGCTCGCTGCCCCTTCCTGAACCTCATGTTCCACATATTACAGCATTACAGTCCAAGTCACAGAGCATGAGAGACCATCACTAAAAGTTCCGAGGAAGAAAATAAAAGAGCCAGCAATTCCTCAGTTTTCAAAAGTGCCGTTTACAATGAAAAACGTTAATTCTGGTGACTCCAGGGATGTGTTTGGCCATTTGTGAGAAGGAAGAAAGAACCGTGCAAAGCAAATTAACAGCAGATCTTTCCCCCTGCACAGCTGCTTATGTGACTTTCAGCAAGTATCTTAATGTCAACCAATTTGGATTTCACTCTAAGGAAAATCATATTTCAGAGAAACGTTGGTGAATGGAAGAGCAGATAGTAAAGTATCTAGTGTAGGGTCCACCCACATATGTGCTTAATGGGTGTTATTTCTCTTTTTCCTCTTTATTTCCAGGTTTTAGACGTGGGATTTAAATTCTGTAGGTCTTGAAATAATAATAATACCCTATGCAAAACACAGTAAACTTTTAACCCAGTGAACACAAATGTATATAATCTCATGATCTACCTAAATGGATTATCGGCATAGCCACATGATGTCAGTATGTATGTTCCTTTCTCATTAAATATAATTAGAAATAATTCAGGCATGTCAGCCAGTCAGCTGCTCCCTGTTCGCTTTATGTGCTGAGAACATCCTTGCCTTTACATTCCTCATTTTTCTCTGCTGGGAATGCCTTCCACCCATCCCCAAATATCCAAATATTACTAGCTCTGCTGTCACCTCCTTCACAAATAAGCCCTGATTCTCCCAATCTGTTTTCAAGAGAAAGAGGAATTGGGGCCTGTGAGGGAAGATTCCTTTAAGGCAGACCTTGCTTGGACAGCGCCTGCGTTCCGCTTTTAGGAAACGAGGAAAAGCTACAGTAGGATCAGAAACAGTGGTTCTCAAATTGGGGTGCTCAGGAATTGCCTTGGACTGTGTTTAAAAGTGGAAATTCCTGGGGCTGACCCCACAGATTCTGATTCTCTACATCAGGATTGGGGCTCAGGAATCCAGTTTTATTAATAACTTCAGGGTGATTCTAACAAAGGTGTTTCTTGGGCCACACTTTGAGAAACACTAGTTTGGCAGGAAGTACATTGTATATCAAGATAATGAAGGGTAAAGAAGGCAAGGTAGGAAATGTCAAAGGGTCAAAGGGTCGCCTTCATAGTCTGTGTAAGGTCAAACCCATATTCCCTGGGTGATTATAAATAAAAGTCATGTGACACAGTACTCAGTCAGCTGTTGTTTGTGTGTGTAGCTTCAGAAACATTCTGATAAAGCCACAGGCATACACCAACACTGGTGCACATGATGCATACCTTTAGTTATTTTTAAACTTTTTTTTACTTTGATCTGCTTCATTAAAAAGAACTTTATACTTAGAGCAGTGGTTCTCAACCTGTGGGTCGCGACCCCTTTGGCGGTCGAACGACCCTTTCACAGGGGTCGCCTAAAACCATCCTGCATATCAGATATTAACATTACGATTCATAACAGTAGCAACATTACAGTTATGAAGTAGCAACGAAAATAATTTTATGGTTGGGTCACAACATGAGGAACTGTATTTAAAGGGCCAGAAGGTTGAGAACCACTGACTTAGAGGCTTCATTAATTGAGAAATTTTATTTTTTGATTGATTGATTGATTAATTGACTAACTGTAGTACTAGTTACAGCAGAAAGATGACCTTTAGGTAAGTTAATCATTGTTTCCAGCTGTGAAATTGATGGCTGTTCCTAAGATTTTCAAGGATTTCTATAAGAAGCCAAGGTTACTTTTTTTTTTTTTTTTTTTTCATGTTTATGATATTTATTCTCCTTCTGATCAGTAGGCATAGCTAAATTGCTCTTAGATTGAGCTGGAGACAATAATGATGTGTCCTCTCTAGGTGGATCCGAGGGACTATTTAAAGTTTGAGAAAGTTCAATAGTTTCTGCCTCTGGTGCCAAGATGCCACGAATTGAATTCCAGAGGGAAAAGGTATTTTCCGGGACCTTCTCAGGTCCATGGAAATTGTGATAATTCATAAACTGCTCTCCTATTTTAGTCCAAGTTGTTAAATTAACAGTTCCATCCTCAGGAAGCCATTGACATGCATATTCTATAAAACTTTCTATCTGACTGGGAGTAACCTTAACTCCTCTGCTAGCAAGCAGATGCATTAAAAGATTAATACAGAGTCTTTTTTCTTTAGACTCAGTATGACCCATCTTGTCAATCTAAGTTCTGTACTAACTACCCGCTTACCCTACTTAGCCTCCATGGGAGGGGGGGGGGTCTGCAGCACCCTACGGTGCAGTCCTATCCGTCCCGAGTGCGGGGGGACTTACCTTCGGGAATCCTGTTCGGGCGCCAGATGTTGGGGTCCAACCCCAGCAGGTCCAGGGGTCCCCAAAGGTGTGGACGGAGTCGGCGAAGAAGGAAGGACTCGGAGACAGCCTTCAGTTGATCAGCAGCCTAGCCAGGATCTCCAGCCAAGTTCTGGTCGGGATCTCATCAGGATCTGATCGCCAAGGTTACTTTTTAAAATAAAGATAGACAGCTAGATAGATACATATATACATACACACGCGCATACATACATAAACACACATACATAGATAAACACATACATTTTTCTTTTTACATTTGGTTGTGGTCATAGATTTATGTTACTGGTGAGAAATTATGTTAGGGCAAAGATATGTGAGTAAAAGCTTTTTTTAAAAAAAATTATTTTTAGATAGAGGGGAAGGAGAAGGAGAGAGATAGAAACATCAATGTGAGAGCAAAATATGGAGTGGCTGCCTCCTGCATGCCCTCCACTGGGGATTAAGCCCAAAACTCAGGCAGTGTGCCCAGACCAGGGATCAAACCAGCAACCTTTCGGTGCACAGGACGACACCCAACCAACTGAGCCACACCGGCCAGGGTGTGAGTAAAAGCTTTTAAAGATTAACCTCTAAAGCAGAAGTTGACAGGCTGAGGGTTTCTGAGTTTTTGCAAGGATCATGAATCTGTATAATTAAGTCTCATACATAAAAGTACTATTTGTCAGTACAGATAAAAGCTTTAATGACAGACTACAAAATAATTATAAACATTACTGAATTCATATTATCTTTGGCTCACTATTTCCTTCATAGTGAATATTGAAAGTATTAAAAAAAAATAGAGTAAAAAACAGACCAGTACCTGGTTTAGGACAAAAGGGCCACTGCAGGGCTGTGGGGAAAGGGTGATCTTTCCCATGATTGGTGCCAGGTCAACTGGATATCCAACTGGAATGAAAAAGTACGGCTTTTGAAAGATAAAATAGAAGAATAGGTTCATGACTTAGGCAAAGATTTCTTTAAAAAGACACATAAAGTACCAGTAATAAAAGAGGTAATTTAGCTTCATTGAGACTGTCTTTAAAAGACACCTTTAAAGGAGAAAAAATAAGCCACAGAGAGAGAGAATGTATTTTTATTACATATTTCCAACAAAAAAATATATGTCCAGAATATATAGAGAACTACTACAAACTAGTAAGAAAAAGACAAGGCAATAAAAAGTGGGCAAAGACTTGATTGAGTAGACACTTACGAAAATAAGATATTCCAAAAAATATATAAAAAGGTACTCAACATCATTATTCTTCAAGAAAATACAAAATAAAATACCATAACGAAATACCACTACACATTTAAGATTTTTTTTTTAAAACTGTCACTATCAAGGTTAGTAAGGACAGAGCAACTGGAATGTTCATGTGCTAAAAGTAGAGCACACGCTGGTATAACTACGTCAAACTCTTTGGTGGTATCTATTAAAGACGACCATATACATATCCTGTTACCCACCAATTCCACTCCTTGGTATCAACCCAATAAAGAATATGTACACATGTTCATAGCCAAAGTGGAAGCAACCAAGGGTATCCTGTTACCCACCAATTCCACTCCTTGGTATCAACATGTTCATAGCCAAAGTGGAAGCAACCAAGGATCTATAGAATAGATAGTTATGGTATGTTTATTCAATGGAATACTATAATGTGGGGAAAAGAACAGGCTCTTTTTAAATATCACAACATGGATGAATCTCACCGACATAATATTGAGCCAAAAAAAGCCATACACAAATGTGCATACACTGTTTTATTCCCTTAAATGAAGTTCAGAAGAGGTCAGAGGAATGAAAGGGCTAGAATTTAGGGCAGTGCCTGCCTCTGGGCAGGGAAAGCGACTGGCGGAGTGAAGGGCGGCCTCTGCACGGCTGGCAGCGTTCTCATTTAGGTGCTAGTTATTTGGTTAGATTAACTTTGTAAAAATGTATTGAGCTCTGCACTTAGGATTTGTTACTTTTTTCTGTGTATTATATTTCATTTAAACATTTTGCCAAGAAAATAAAGGC